>NC_053022.1:468516196-468532181 GCF_003073215.2 Triticum urartu
TGACGCCTCCACCGTCTACGGCGTCTGTGCCTTCTTCGTGCTCCTCCTCGCGCAGCTGCTGGTCTCCGGCGTCACCCGCTGCCTCTGCTTCGCTGTCTTCGCCGTCTCCTGGTGCGCCTCGCTCAAACCCTAGATCGATCTCGTTCAATCTCAAGAGCACATTTGATCTGTCCAGTCTGATTCGACAGTACTAGCAAGCCTTTGCATTAGTTCAGTGTACTAGTATAGTGTACTAGTATTCGAAAGTACTCTGAATTTAGTTCAGTGTACTAGTATGAACACATGTGTTGGTGGCAGCACTACACTTCATCATTTGCATTAGTAATGTATGGGTGAGAGAAACAAAATTTGAATGGGAAAGGGAACTTTCAGTCCAAGTTTTAATTATCACCTGGGTATTCAGAGTTCAGTGCAAGCACTAAATTCAGTACTAGGTTTTGTTCCTACGCTTCTCTGCATCATCAGTTCATTAGTAAATTCAGTACTAGGTTTTAATTGTCACCTGGAAACAAAATTCATTAGTAATGTATGGATGTTTTGTTAGTACTAGGTGATTGAATTTCTCTAGAGATGATTCATGACATCTTCAATGACAATGGCCATGTATCATTAGAATATGAAAGCTGAGAGTTGCCACAGGAACCATAACAAATATGCTAAAAAAGCTCCCCAAAATGTTCTTTTCTCTGAATAACTTGATACTGGTTATCGCTACCAACTATAATCTTTGGTGGTATTTGATACAGTTGGTCCATCTTACAACATTGGGACATCATATTTTTTTGAAGCAGACAACTCCATTTTTTTCTTTTTAATTGGATCTTATTTGGTGGATACCTTGGGCTACAAAAAGAAAAGAGAGATGTGCTCTGACCGTTGGTGCAGTGTCATGAATCATCTCTAGAGAAATTCATGGCTAAAAACAGGGCATAATCATGGGCTAGTATCATTAGCTAGCTGGCTGGGTGGCCAGTTTAATTTGGGAGGCCCATTGATTGTGTGTGTCAATGGAGCCAGCCAGCCAACCATCTCTGCATCATCGACAACACTTTTTTCCTGCCTTGCTTCCACCTTTCAGTACTAGGTTTTGGAGGCACATGTTATAATGGTGGTCAGATTGCAATTGATAGCTACAGATCCTACCTGTATGTATGTGTATCTTGCCTTCTTAACAGAATGGTGTCATCATCAGAACAAAGCTGCTGCAAATGCATACCTTTTTTTTACAAGTGCATCTGCACCTTTTGATCCATTCAGAGTTATCATAAATATATTTCCAAGGTTTTTTTCATTTCACTGTAGAGTCTTTGCTTCTGGACTCAATGCACATGCTCCATGAAAGTAAATTGCCATGGTCCAAATGTAGCAGAAGTTTCAAGTAGTGTTTTGTTTCTGTGTTTGAATAGGCAGCAAACTTTCTATTCTTTCTGTGTTTGTACAGACTTGCTAAACTATTGATGATTTTTTGTTGGGTGACCTATTAGATCTGGAATGGAAGCTCACATAAGTTGAGCTGATTTTTGTCCATATGAAAGCAGAGGACCATATGGTCTGTGGCATTTTCATCCATATGAAACTAGAGGCACATTGTGGTGCTAGTTTGCTGGGTTTTGTCTCCGACCTTCATGTCGTGATGATTTTGCAGGTACCTCGAGAGGCCCTTGAGTTTGCCGGAATGTCGATTAACTTCCGTTCCGGCAAATTCGGGTACTCCATATGTCCTATTTTCAGCAAAGGTCATGCTGAAATTTTCCATGAATTTTAGCATGACTTTGCTAAAAATCGGACATATGGGGTACTTGCTACTAATGCATGGGCCGGGGTATCTTAGTACTTAATTAAGTAGGATCAACTGCCCCTTTATTCTTGCTGCATTAAACCATAGGTGGCAATAGAGCCAAGTGATTAGGCCCAACTTAGAGTCGACAAACCCTAAATGATAAAACCTTGGCTTTTAGGGTGCCTCGGTGTCGATGAGAACCTAAATGATGTACGCTTAGGCTTTTAGGGTGCCTCGCCGTCGACAAACCCTAAATGATAAAAGCTTAGCTTTTAGGATGCCTTGGTGTTGACAAACCCTAAATGATGAGACCATGATCTTGTTCCTTGACAATAACCAACTTTTTGACCAAACTTTTTTCCTATTTAGAGCGAAACATGGCCCACAACGATGAGGCCGGCGGTTCGGGCGGCAAGCAATTCTGGGAGCTGTCCCAGGAGTTGGAGGAAGAACCTCACCGCTATGAGGACGCCACAGAAGACACCGATCCTGACTACACAACCCCTAGTGGCGTCGGGGATGACACCACTGATGGTGCCGCCGAGGATGCCACCACTGATGATGGTGGCGCATGCACAGATGGCAGCCAACCGAAGAGGCAACGGAAGGACCGGCGCCCGAGCATGCTCGGCACCGTCAAGGAGGAATTTACTGAAGTGAACTTCGACGGGCATCCGACGACGCCCAAAGAAGTAGCCAAGGGGTACTCGGTTCAGCTCGGGTGCATTCTCTGGAGCACCGTCTCGATCAACACCGAGAACCTAAGGCATAAGGATCGAGGGAATTTGCGCAGCCTCCTCTTCACGAAGCTGCACGAACGATACAAGTTCCCCGCTGAGTTTGCAAACACACGCTTCTCAGGGAATAAAGTGAATAGTGCCGCCCTCACGAGGATGAGCACGACCCTGTCTACTTGGAGAAGAACGGTGAAGGCAATGATTGAAAAAGGTGCTAGTTATGAGAAGATCAAGGCGAAATATCCTTTGATGAGCGAAGATGACTACAAGGAGTTCAAGATCAAGTGCGAGAGCAGCGCAACCTCCGAATCAAGTCAGTAGGGGAAAGAAATGCGGCAGTTGAACTTAGGGGTCCACCAACTCGGTCCCGGCGGTTACAGAGTGGCGGAGCCTATATGGGACGAGGAGGACGCGGAGCATGCCGAGCAAGGCCTACCGCCCCGCTTCGAGAAATACCGTGACAAGCAGACCAGGAACTTTCTCAGGGCCCGGTACAAGGAGGACCCGGTAACAAAGGAGCTTACCACGGATCCGAAGACCAGGGCGCTTGAGCTTGTTCTGGTAAGGAATACACCCCCGCGTAATTAGCTCCATATGGTTGCATTCTAATTAATCCCCAATATTTCTAAATGGTTCACGTTCCTTTCGCAGGACAATGAAAGCAGTAGCGCGGGGTCGTCTCAGAGCTCCCCTTTCGACACCCCTTTAAATAGGGCGTTGAACGTAATGAAAAACAAGGATAAGCTCAGTAAGCCGACGTCAGCTGGTCGTGTGGCCGGCAAAGGCTTGTCCACAAAATGGTCGTCATACTATACCGCTGGTGGGCGAAAGGAGAAAAAGACCAGCTCGGAAAGCCAGTCGCGCGAGGTTGAAGCACTCAAGGCACAAGTGGCGCGGATTCCGGAGATTGTCCAAGAGCAAGTGCAACAACAACTTGGAACGACGCTCAACGCCATGGTGCCTACGTTGATTCATGGGCTGACGACGTGGATTGCGGGCGGCCAACAGGGGCCTCCCCCGGTTCCCAGCTTCACGGCCAGCAACTCGCACAACGCGCAGGCGGCGCCATTGGTGTCTCGCGGAGGCGGTATTCGTGTCTCCGGCGCCGGCACGGGCATTGGAGCTTAATGCACCCGGGTGTACGCCGGCCGGCACCTCGCCAGCAAGCGGCCCCTCCGTCAGTTGCACGCCCGCCGTTGGCGGTGCCTCGACATTAGCCGAGCTCGACGGCATCACGGTAAACTAAGCCTCTCGGCCGATGACTTCATCTCCTTGCCTTTGACTGGGCATCCCTGACGCCCTACATGTTTTCGCAGGGCGCCGCCGACGTTCCTTGCACTCTCCTGCACTTCGTGGGCGGCGAGTTGGTCGATGTCGCCAAGGGGCAGAATCGTTCAACCGGGCAACCCCGTGTTCCACGGTAATCCGATGCCACCCACAGTGTATAAGGTTGAAGTGGTTCGGGTGCTGCCAGGCTGTGACGAGCTGTTACCTCCGATTTGACCCGCTGGGGCCGACAAAGAAGATGAGATGACCCTCAGCGCCTGCGTAAGCTGGCCCCTGCTTTGGCCGAAGAGCCAGATTCGTTTTGGGGCGGGGGACACCACCCCACAGACAAGACCGCCAGTCGTGCCGGCGCCAAGCCATGGCAAGAATGCCGCAATGCTACCAGACATGCTGGACATCCCTATGGCACAGGATCCGGACATGCATATGGCACAGGATCCGGACGACGACGACAACGATGATGGTACATTTACCAACGTCGATAAGTACTTTGCCGAACATGGGTACGGTGATGAGTTCTGTGGGCCTCCTTCTCAAGAACCCAACCAAGACGACCGCGATATAGCTGGTACGGCGGAGAAACCCAATTGCAACAGGCGTCGTCTAGCATTCAGTTCTCAGGAGACGCTTCCAGCTGCCGCCTTCACCGAGCCTCAGATAGCTGAGGTGCGAAATATTATCAGCCCCAACATGCTCGAGAAGGCGGTCTGTGAGCAGAACTCGGTCCCATTACAGCAGATCAAGAAGAAGGGACATAAACGAAAGACTAAAAAGGGCGCCAGTGCGAGCCAGCCGGCACCGAGTACGATCCGTGCTCAGGACGGGCCACCTTCACCTAAGGATATCTCGAGGAGGTTGCATGTGGCGGGTAGGGCGATGCTACCGACAAATATGCTCAATGCTGCAACCGGTGCTATGCGGAGTCTGCATGACAGTGTTCTTTCTTTGGAGAAGTGGCGTCTCAGAGAGAATGATGTGGCATACCCGGTTTTCGTGGCCAAGGTGCCAGAGGGCAAGGGCTTTGTGGATGGCGCCATCGGGGGTACGATCGTCCTGCGGTTTGATGACATCTTTGCTATGTTTAACCTTCATCCGCTGCACTACACCTTCGTTCGGCTATTTTCGCTGAGTATGGAGATGCAGATCATTAGAGACAAGACCCCGGACATCGTGATAGTCGACCCCTTCTACATGCGTGCCAAGCTCTTGGGCAGCGCTGGGGACCGCGAAGTCGCGAGTTCATACCTCGAAGGCGTCATTCTGGCAAACCCAGACAAGGATAACTTCCTCGTGCCTTACTTTCCCGAGTAAGTCATCCCCTAACCGCCCTGTAACATATGATTTCTTAGATTTCGATCGTTCTTTTTTTTCTAACATTCCGTGTTTTGTGCAGTGACACACATTGCACACTCATCCTCTTAAGCCCGAAATATTCCATGGCCACGTATTTCGACCCGAATCGTGACTCCAAGATAGACTACACAAATATCAAGAAAGTTCTTATGATGTTCTCCCCGGCTACGCAAAATCTGGAGGCACCTTCACCAGGCCAGTTCGTAGGTACGGCAGGCATGTGTTCGCCCACAATACTAAGTTCTGCTGCGTCAAGCAGCCGCCTGGCGGTCAGAAGGATGCCTACTACGCCCTCCATCACATGCGGGCGATCGTACGGGACCATCATCACCTTCTGCTACCAGATAATCTCAAAGATTGGGCCGCGAGCTTGTCGGCAATCCAGGATGCGGACATCAGACAAGAATTCTTTCACATCCAGTCGGAGTTTGTGGACATCATCCATCAAGATGTCCTTCATACCTCGGGGCAGTTCTACCTCAGATATCAACCATCCAACAGTGAGATAGACACAACGCTACAAATGCAGGCTGATAACGCCCGTGATTTCATGACCATCACGACAGACGGCGGCTTCATCCATGCTCCGGTCTCATGAGTCGAGTCGAAAGTAGTGATGCTATGTGTAGTTCTGAAACATTGATTGGCTCATGTTGTAATTAAACTTTAATGAATTGTATGTCTCTTTGGTTTGGACAGTCGTTCAACTTAGATGTAATCGATGCTATTTATTAGTAGGACCATGAATCGTGCTATTAATGTCTTGCTTTTCTCTTCCGATCCTTTTGTTGCATACTTATATATTGCTTATGTATTGTCTGTTGTTTGGCTTGTGCATAGAGATGCCGTCGTATGTCGTGTACAAGGGTAAGGTTCCCAGAGTCTACGACGTCTGGGAGGAGTGTCGGAGACAGGTTCACCGTTTCAGCGGTAACAGTTACAAAGGGTACACCACTAGGGCGGAGGCGGAATCTAGATACGCCCGCTATCTAGCGGGAGAGAGGAGGGAGCGTTGGAGGAACCGGATGAAGACCAGTTTCATCACGATGATGCTCATCGTGATGACCGCAGCTCTCTTCTATGTGATGGTAGTTTAGATGATCGATATCGACTTGTAATGTGAAGACAAACTCGCTACTCGCGGTCTCGAGACTTGTAATGTTCTATCTTTGTTCGGTCTTTTGAATTCGGAGACTAATATGATGAATTGTATTCAGAGACTAATCTTCTATTGTATTCGATGAATCTGCTGTTGCTGTGTGGTGCTATCTATATTCTGTCCAATAATATATTTTGTATCCTGTGCAAAAATCAGAAAAGTAAAAAAAATAAAACCTAATATTCATACTAATGGAGCATCACCTCACAGTGCGCCATTAGTATACCAAAGGATACTAATGGCGCATCACTACATAGTGCGCCATTAGTATGCCAAAGGATACTAATGGCGCATCACCCCACAATGCGCCATTAGTATGCCAAAGCACATGGGTAAATATGCCCCCTGGGAGGCATACTAATGGCGCATGTTGGTCTATACTAATGGCGCACGGTGTGGTGCGCCATTAGTATCTGGCGCACCAGTGGTGCGCCATTAGTATATAATACTAGTGGCGTGGTACTAGTGGCGCACCAGTAGTGCGCCATTAGTAGGCAAAACTGGTGCGCCACTAGTAGGCCTTTTCCTAGTTGTGTCTACGGGGTTAAGAAACTAGGCCTTCTCATCTATCTATCAGGATGACGTGTTACTAATCCATAGACTTATAGGATTGATGGATTCATGTCTCAGTTCAGTTTCCAGTACTTCCGTGTGTTCATAGTTGGTCTCAGAACCTTGATATTGTGATGTTGAGTGGTTATGCCACAATTTTTGCAGGATGTCTCAAATATTTTTGAGCATTTACAGCCGTTATGCTGTCCGAGTCATCCCAGGTTTCCAAAAAATCTGATGCATTTGTAAATTCCTTCTTCCCGTTTTCGATGTTCCTTTGGTCAGAATAAGCACACTAACTGGTGCATTGAGGTACTCTATTGCCTCGGTTTATATGTTGGAGCTATTATTATGACCCTAGGTGTTTTAGGGAGTCACCTAGTGATCTAGCCATGTTTTGTATCCCCAGTGTGTGATTCTGGCCATTATTCTCGAAAGCATCCCGTGATGCCATGTAGTAGTAGGTATTCTATTCATGGGTTCTTGAACCCGAGATTCACCCTACTTACCTCATGTTGATAGTGTTGCTAGTTCCTTTAGGATATTAGTAACCTTTGCGATAGTCCTCGAGGTTCATGGTACATTCTTCTTCCAATTACCATGAACCATTCTTGGCAGGAGTTCTTTTAAACCAAAAGGTCATGACCAGAGTGCTCTTGATGAGTTCTCCATTCTATATTGTGAATCTGCCAGTTCTACCCCTTTCCGCATGGGTTATCCGGAAGAAATGTTGTGCTTCGCTCGACATACTAATCTTTGCATCCACAACTCAGAAAAACATATGTTCCTTTGGGTTGTCCCTCTTTAGTTGTATCTTGATCCCCGTCTATCAATTTGTAGTCAGGAGTAGTCGTGCACTCGTGTTATCGATGCCTATTACTCTTGTGGTTTGTCAAGCCATTCTATTCCAGAATGACTAGGAGAAACAAACTCCAGTACCTCATCCACATCTAGAATTGGGTCAAAGCAGTTGTATTCCGCAGATCAAATGCCAATCCAACTTTTGATTCTGTTCTACCCTGAAGTATTGCCCTCTTGATGTCAGGAATGTCATGATAATTGCACCAACTCTTATGAATTCTTGATGCGGTGATACTTCTCGCCATCATCATTCTCTCCTCGGTTCCGTGTTGTTGCAACCGGAATACCAGCAAGTGAACCATGATGTGTGAAATCAATACTCCTAGCAACTAGTTGCTTGGTAGTAAATGTACAATATTCTCATTCTAAGCGTGTTGGTTATTGACTCATCATTCTAAGATAGATTGTGCTACCTAGTCCTTATTTCCGGTGCACTCTTCGATCAATGAGTTAGGATTATTCAAACCCTTGCTTATTTATTCATATCATCTTGCTCTAAAAAGCAAGATTGTTCTCGAGCTTAGTAACATATCGGTGGTTCGTGATGTTCCGAATATCCTCTCGGAAGTATTACCAAGTTGTCACCTGACCGCTATGTTGAGTTCGTGATCATGCTAGTTTTCCTCCAAACCACCCATTCTCCAAGAATCTTCGTTGGATACCCCTAAGCTAGTTGGTTAAGCTAAACAATGACTGGAGAGTTGGAAGATAAAAGCTTGTCTGACTTAGTTCATGTTAAGGGATATCTTTTGTGTGTGTGTGTGTGTTGAAGAAAGATGACATCTTCATCGATTGATCCTCGTGATCAACTATCGGTGCTATTGTCTTAACCAATCTTTGATTTGAGTATGGGATAGCGTCAAATCAAATCAGAACCAACGATATTCGTAATGTTGTCTTACTCGTGGTTGTTCCTCGAGCATACACCATTATATCTTTTGGGTCTGACTAATGCTAACACCTTGTTCACATGATTGTGGAGTTCCATATATATGGAAACCTGGATGAATTGTTGTTGAGCCCATCGACAACATCTCTGTCTCCTCCATGATTTGGTTGAACATTACACTAATGTTGGAAACTTTATAAGCATTATCTTCATGTTCCGTTCATGAAGCATATGTTCGGATGAAAGGAGTGACTTCCTCTAATTCATGTGCATTTGATGTAAGTTGCCGTCGTGAATTCGAGAAAGTTTGTTTTGCTTCCTCTGGAATCATCCCAAGTCAGTCATGCATGTGCGAAGTATTCTATGGTCTGATAGACTGATCATCTTCATTCTATATGTATCCCTAGCACACCAAGCCACTAACTGATTTGTTCAAGGAGAAGAAGTTTCTTCATAAGAGCTAATCATATGACTTATGCAAGGACTTTGTTATCCGCGATGATGGTTCCCAACTAGAACTCGATAGTGTTTTATTATAAGACTACTACGTGGTCATGCTTGTCTGGGACAACGTGTTCACATGTTGTAGCAAAACCAGCTCATGTTCTGTAGCTTGCTATCATAGTTCATCTCCCGAGAATCTCGCAATGTCATCTCGTCGATTTGTGTTGCAAACTTTCACTTTTCTTTATAGATTTGATGAGTCTGGAATATCCTGACACCAACCAGATCTGAATCTCAGGCAGATGTGATGGTTGGAACGTGTCCCAAGAATTATAATATTGGTCTCTCGATAACCCGGTAACGTGGATGTCGTGGCCAACACACCTAGCCGGAAGGCCTATTATTGTAGTATCTTGTTTGAAGAAGTTGGCCACCTCCCGATAAGGATCTCGTAGAATTTATTCCAAAAGTAGTTCCTTATGGATTTTTGTGTTTCCGAAGTCCGACCTTTTACTTGATGTCCAAGATACCAAACCATATCAATAAATGGGTTATGCTAGCACATCAAGGAGAACATTTGAAGCGGAGTGCTAAATGTATCTCGGTCGATCATCCAGATTTTGATCCCTTGGCCTCGCTAAGGTGAAATCTGAGAAAGTGTTATCTTTCTTTGCATCTGCATCTTCCACCATTATTCATCATGGTAGCATGTTGTGTTGCCAGGATCCTTGACACGGATATTGGTAAAACCTTGATGAATACGGAAATGCTCAAGTTCTTGAGAGCACGTGCAAGAACTAGGATCTATCGTCGGCATTAATTGGGAACTCAGTTTCTTCGATTATGCCATAACCTTTCAAACAGTGGAATCTCTCTCTACTGTTGGGTTTCTCCCCAGTTACTAGAATCATTCCCAGCATTTGCATTTTGTTCCCAGCTTGCACCGCCATTGTGTCATCCTACTACGGACTACCCTTCTCAGTAATTACTAACCAGGATCATCTTCAAAGTAGTCCTACCACGGGTTCCATCCATTTCCGAAGATAAGCAAAAAATCATCCATTGGGTCGTCTTCAACAAGGTAGTCCACATCATCCATCCTAGTTTGAGTATGCCATTCTTCCGAACTCCCTCAAACGATCGATGGTGATTTTCCTTAGGCTGGTATAGAGAGTTTCAATGAGCTAGATATCAGAAGTAATTCCTTTTGCCACTTAAGGGAATAATCCTACGAGTCACCTCCTCTAAGGTGCCCCGTTATGGGATCATGGTAATTGTTTCCTCGCTACCTTGAAACCCTCTTCAAATTGTTTCTCCATCCCTTTGGATGTATGTTTCATGTCTTAGCTCGAGAGATGTTTCTATGTCTCATTCCGTGAGTTGATCTTGTGATCATTAGGATGATCCATCCATGTAGATATGTCTCACTCTTTTGTCCTTGTGTTGGATGAAGATCTCGAAAGCAAAGATGTCAAGATCGACTTGAGTTATCAAATCAACCTCCTCGAGAAAGACATCTGGATCGTGAAGAATATGTTAGCTTGTGTCCCTCTGTCTTCTTACCTCACGACTAGAATCTCAGGACGAGATTCTTGTTTAGTAGGGGTGAGTTGTCACATCCCTAGTTCTGGCATGCTCTGAGCTAGCTAGTCTTGTGTTGCATCAAGTCTAAAATTTCTGAAAGTTGAATTGAGGTTTGTTGAAACCCTCAGAATCAGTTCAAAAATAATCAACATTTAATTCTCATCAAATGAGTCCAAGGAAATGTTCCTGTTACTCTGAGAAAATATTGGTAAGAGGTAAAATTCAAACCAATATTTTTGGAATCACAGAAATATTTATTTTGGGCCTTTGACTTAAATCAATGACATATTTGAGTTGAATTTATTTCTACTATATAAGAAATAAAGTTCAAATATTTTTGTAAGTTGCTTGTGACCTTGGACTAGTTTCTGAGCTCACATAACAATTTACAGAAAGTTCAAAAAATGATTTGACATTTTAAATCAAATCAAAACCAATTGCAGAAATAGAAAACATTAAGAATTAGAAAGAACCAGAGAGAGAGAGAGAATCTACCTGGGCCTACCTGTGCGGCCTGCTCTGAAGCCAGCCCAACCCATCCCCACCTCCCCTGTGTCTTCCTCCTCTTGCCAGGAGGACGAAGGCGTGGTCGCCGCGCGCGAGCCACCTCCTCCCTGCCTGCTTCATCCCAATGCGTCTAGGCGACGCCACGCACTCCCCTCGACCCCTCCCACTCTCCCCCATGCTCATCCCCTCCCCTGGACCTCTCTCTCACCCCCCCGGAATGGCTTCGTCGCCACCGCCGCTCGTCACCACCGCGGCCACCCGTTCGACGACACCTGGAGCACCCACAGCTCCGCTCGCCCTCTCTCCTCCTCCCGAGTCCGCCGAGCGCCGAACCCCTGGATTCCGCACACACGCCGTCTCCCCGCCGGCCCTGTGCCCGCGGCCTCCTCGAAATCTCGCTGCCGTTGGATGCTGCGGTCCGGTGCCTCCCCCGAGCTCTCGACCCTCCCGTTTACTCCCGGACTCCTCTGCGCTCGCCTGATATTTGTGTTCACTCCCGCCCGTGCTCTGTGCCCTGTACCGCCTTTCCAACCCCGGACCGAACGCCGCCGGCCGCCGTTCTTGTCCCTGCTGAAACAAACCTAGCAAAGCTCGTCCCGAGCACGGACTACATTGCTCACGAAGCTCCTTAGACACTCCAGGAGCCGAGCCGTCCCACCTTCGTCTCTACCGTGCACCATAGCGCTGCGCCGCTCAGCCCGACTCCGGCAACCGCCGCGGGCTCCACTCCGGCGAGCTCCGGCCTCCCCACGACCCAGCACCTGCACCGTTCGACGCGCGGAGCAAGAGCTTTCCAACGCACCCAGACACGCTTCGAACGAGGCCCCTGTAGCGCTTTTCCGAGCCGCACCGCCGTCGGCCCTCGCCGCGCAGCTAAACGCCGGCGGGTTGACCGCTTTGACCGGCAGGGTTTGACCCTGTTGGCCCGGGTAGACCCCGGTTTGACCTCCCCTGGGTCCTGACGTGTGGGCCCAGGCACCTGTTTAATTACTGTTAGTTTAATTAGTGTTAATTTAACTTAGTTAACCCACTGACTCGCTGACATGTGGGCCCAGCCCTGCTGACATTTTAGTTAGTGTTAGCTTAGCGCTAATTAACTCGGTTAATTAACTGAGTCACTAACCAGCGGGCCCTACTCGCCAGGTTTGACCTGGACCGGCCCTGTTGACTGCTGACGTCACAGTGACGCAATGCTGACGCAATAAGTGTTTTCTGGATTTATTTTTATCCAGGAAATTCCAGAAAATAGCCAAAACTTCTAAAAATCATAGAAAATCAACCGTAGCTCCAAATCAAACAATTTATATATGAAAAATGATCAGAAAAATCCAAAGAATCTGTTTATGACATTTACATGCATGTTAGAGCAACTTATGTCCTCTGGTTAGGACAATTCAATTAAATGGTATTTAAGAAAGCACATATGGAGTTTGAATTTGAACCTTTGGTTCAAACCAACTTCATTTAATATGTTGCTAGTTGCATTAGTTCAGTCAACAACATATTGCCATGTCATGAGCATGCATCATATTGTTGCATTGCATTGATTGTGTTTCTTCCTTGTTTGCCGGTATTGTCCCCTCTCAGTAAACGTGGTTCCGGCGATGAGTTCGATGACACCGATGAAGAACTATATTATATTCAGAAGTGCCAGGCAAGCAAAACCCCCTTGTTCATTCCAATACAATCCCACTCTCTCGTTCCTACTCTCTTTTATTGCATTAGGACAACAACGATTCAACTGTTACATGCTGGGGTAGTTGAACCCCTTTCTTCTGCATGACCTTCATTGCCACAGTAAATAGATGAAACCCACTAGCATGAGTAGGAGTTGTTTGAGCCCTGATGTGCCTACTCATTCATGCTTGTTTTTCATGCCTGCTATTGCTTAGAGTTGTGTCAGGTCTGATTATCGGGGATGAATTGGAAAGTTGTGAACATGTCCTACTGTGTGTGAGCTAAGTGTGTTGAACACGATTTGGTAAAGGTATCGATGAGAGGCCATGTAGGAGTACATGGTGGGTTGTTTCATTGGAACTGTCCTTAAGCACCGAGATCTGTATGTGTGATTCAAGAACCATCTGCTACCATGCATTGGGCCCGAAACCAATGGACCCTCTCGGCTTCTTAACTACCCTAGCTCTCTGTCCAGGAGTTGCAACTAGTTTCTGGTGTTTATAGGTTATGTGTTGGCGGCCGTGCGTAACGCTGACCCTAGGGGTGGGCTATGATGCGGTAGATACAGCGTGGCACGGTGTACCGAGACACCCGTTTGGTGTCTCGGCAACCCTGTACACATCGTTCAGGGCCACATGTGGAAACCTCTGCCAGACTCCCTGCGGATGGAACCTGGATAGGCGATAAACCTGGACTAGAGACTTGAGTGTTTAGGTAGGCCATGGACGACACCCTCGTTGGGCTTCCGCTTGAAGGTTGCTGAGTACATGTCATGTAAACGACGGTAAGTGGTGAGAGCGTGTATGAAGAAGTACACCCCTGCAGGGTTAACATCATCTATTCGAATAGCCACGTCCGCGGTAAAGGACTACTTGGTTGCCTATACAGTTCATAGACAAGTGAAAGTGGATACTCTAAAACTCGCAAGATAAGCGCGAGTGCTATGGATGGCCTTCTCGTAGGGAGACGGGAGCGGATCCATAGTGGTGTATTGATATGGTGAATATGTGGACTCGTGTGCGCCACCTCAAAAGAGTTACTTGCAGTCATAGTTTAGGTTAGCCACTGAGTCAAAGCTGGCTTGCTGCAGTTAAACTCCACTACCCCCTTTGTTGATACCGATGCATATGTAGTTAGTTCTGATGTAAGTCTTTCTGGGTACATTTGTACTCACGTTTGCCTATTTTATGTTTTTGCAGAGAGAAGTCAGTCTCGCTAGTAGTTCCGTGTGGACTCTGACGTTTAGCTTGTTACCTCAGCTACGATCTTGTGCCCTCGGCAGGATCTGGTAGATAGTCAGGCTTCTCAGCCTTTTTCATTGTAGATGTCTGTACTCAGACATGTTAAGATTCCACATGTGCTTTGTCTAGTATGCTCTGAATGTTGGGTCATGAGATCCATGTTTGTAATATCTGGCTCTTCGGAGCCTAATGAATAAATACTTTGAGTCGTAGAGTTTTGTTGTGATGCCATGTTGTATTTGCACATATCGAGCATATTGTGTGTATGTTATTGAAATGCTTGGTATGTGTGGGATCCGACAATCTAGTTGTTTATCCTTGGTAGCCTCTCTTATGGGGAAATGTAGTCTGGTGTTTCCATTGGGCCTTGGTAGTCTGCTATAGCCTGGTTTACCGGAGTCCTGCTAGCCTAGTACTACTGCTCCGGAACACTTAGACTGGCCGACATGTGATTCACTTCGTTCCTGTGTCTGTCCCTTCGGGGAAATGTCACGCGGTGACTTCCGGAGTCCTGCTAGCCTGCTACAGCCCGGGTTCCTGGAGTCCTGTTAGCCCAATTGCTACAACCCGGATTCACACGATGATGACCGACATGTTCGATGTTGTTTCATGTATGCCTATCCCCGTAAGTTAGTGCCACTTTGGGTTCACGACTAGTCATATCGGCCCGGGTTCTCTGTCATATGGATGCTAGCGACACTATCATATACGTGAGCCAAAAGGCGCAAATGGTCCCGGGCCAGGTAAGGTGGCACCCGTGGGAATACCGTGTGTGAGACCGCAAAGTGATATGAAGTGTTACATGCTAGATCGGTGTGACTTAGGATTGGGGTCCTGACAGCTTTGGTATTAGAGCTTGACTGCCTATAGGATTACCAAGCCAAACTGGTCGAAGTTGAGTCTAGAAATGCTTTAGTTATATACGGGAATTAATTGTGGAAGGGAACGTAAGGCTCTTTTTACTCCTTTACCTTATGCCCTTCTGATCTGAGTCAACCTCTTCTTTTCTCACTACTAGGAAAAGGGCTATAGATGAAATGGATACTAATGGCGCACCTGACATGTGGTGCGCCACTACTATATAGCAGTGGCGCACCATGTGCAGATGCGCCATTAGTGTGGAAGACACTAATGGCGCACCAGACACATGGTGCGTCACTAGTAACAAATTTTTTCTTCATTTTTCCAAACATACTAATGGCGTATCCAGGCACAGTGTGCCATTAGTAGTTCTAACTAGTAATGGCGCACCAGCCACACAGTGCGCCACTACTGTATTTTTTATTCTTTTTTTTGCAAAACTACTAATGGCGCACCGTGGCATAGTGCGTCATTACTAGTTTAAACTAGTAATGGCGCACTATGCCATGGTGCGCAATTAGTATATATATATATATTGCAAAACTACTAATGGCGCACCTGACGCTGGTGCGCCATTAGTAACGAGGTGAGTGGATGGTGCGCCATTAGTAACCTGGGACCAGCTAGATATTTTGGACAGCCCCACCTACACACTCACTTTCTCCACTTCATTCCCTCCACCTCCTTCTCTATCGGGTGGTAGGTGCGACATATGCCAACGGGTGGCTTATCATTGTGGGAGCCAGTAAGACGTCGCCGGTGCCTGGAAATGGGATAAGGCGAAGACATGCACGCCGACGGATCTTACCCAGCTTCGGGGCTCTCCGTGGAGATAACACCCCTACTACTGCTCTGTAGGGTCTCCGCATGATCACTAGATGGACAAGTTGCTACACAATGCTCCTTGAGCTGTTCGGTGGGAGGAGGAAGAAGGGCACGGCTAGCCTGCTTCTTCTCCTTGTGGGGTGTCTAGGGCTAGCAGGGGGTCGAACCCTTTGCATGGGTGCCCCGGGGGGTTTATATAGGCCTACCCCCCGGGGGTACAATGGTAAT
>NC_053022.1:468533181-468588679 GCF_003073215.2 Triticum urartu
CCTTCATCTTTTTGGTTAGGAACCGAGTCCAAAATTTCCTGGCTGACTCTCCAGGCTGTTGTGTTATGTGACTTAATCATCAGCATCCGGTGGTCGCACATAAGTGCCCTGGAAGTTGTCCAGGAATGCGTCTGCTAGGTTCTCCCAACTTCCGATGGAGTTTGCTAGCAAGGTATCTAGCCAATGCTGAGCTGGTCCTTTGAGTTTTAACAGGAGGTACTTGATGGCGTGTAGATCATCCCCGCGGGCCATGTGAATGTGGAGGAAGAAATCCTCTATCCATACCACGGGGTCAGTAGTACCATCGTATGATTCAATGTTCACGGGTTTAAACCCTTCTGGGAATTCATGATACATTACTTCATCAGTGAAGCATAGGGGGTGTGCGGCGCCTCTGTGCCGGGCTATGTCACGACGCAGTTCGTACGAGTCTTGTCTGCTGTGTTCGGCCCGGCCGGATTTGCTTTTGGTATATCCGGCATGACGGTCGTCATCATGTGTTGGGGCGCGTCCTCGTGATCCAAAGATCGATCTTTGTGTCCTGCTTTGTTTTCCAATACGTCTCGCAGGTCTTGTGTATTACCCCGGGCCTTTCTATTTTTGTTTAACTGGCGACGGGGTGCGTGCTGGACTTCGGGCTTATATGCCACTTTGTCCCGGCCATGAGGTGGCCGGTCTACCGCATCATACGCTGGAAGCGCAGGCTTTAATGCTTCCTCTTCAAGTTGGGGTAGCAACCTGCGCTTTGGGAAACTTTGGATTGGGCGCTCGAATTCATGTTCCTTGGCTGCCAGGACCTCAGTCCATCTATCTGCTAGCAGATCTTTCTCAGCTTGAAGCTGTTGTTGCTTTTTCTTCAGGCTTTTTGCTGTGGCAATAAGCTGGCGCTTGAAGCGCTCCTGTTCGACGGTGTCCTCAGGCATGATAAATTCTTCGTCGCCGAGGCTCACCTCGTCTTCGGAGAGAGGCATGTAATTGTCATCCTATGATTCTCCGTCTGCTGCCTGTTCCTTGGGGCTGGCTTGCCCATCCTCCTGCTCAAAGCCTGGCTGGAGGGGATTGTCTTTGTATTCGGCACTATTTGCAGGGTTATTGTCTCCTGTGCCGGCATCGCTGTTTTTGCTATGACGGGGCTTAGAGCGGCACCGATGACGCCGGTTCTCGGATTGCTTCTTGAGGGGATTATCCTCCGTTGCCTTATTGCCATCGCTTTATTTGGGGGTGTCCACCATGTATATATCATACGATGAGGTGGCAGTCCAGCGCCCTGTGGGCGATGGTTCCTGTTCGTCTCCCGCATCGTCGTCCATACCGTCGATGTCTTCGGAGTCAAAGTCTAGCATGTCGGTTAGGTTGTCGATAGTGGATACTAAGTGGGTGGTGGGTGGGGAATGAATTTCTTTGCCATCCGCTTCCCACTCGAGCCGGACATAGTTCGACCAAGGGTCTCCTGATAAGGAGAGAGACCGTAAAGAGTTTAGCATGTCGCCTAGGGGCGAGTGCTAAAGGATATCCACGGAGGTGAACTCCATGATCGGTGCCCAATTAGATTGAATGGGCACGGACGCGAGCGGTTCGGAGTCTGTGGCCGGGGACGAATTTGAGTGTCTGGCAACATAGGTCTCATAGGAGGTGAAGTCAGTATTCGGCTCTATCGCCGCTGAGTGCGCGGCCTCCGTGGCGGGGTCCATCCACCCATCCTCGGACGGCGCGATCTGTTCCAGATTGAGGGCCGGAGTAGTTGCAGGTGTGATCTCCCGAACACTGTCCGATGGCAGAGCTAAATCATGCTCATCATGACTGTGCGGCGTACCTGACATGGGTTCGAATCCGTCGAAGATCAAGTCTCCGCGGATGTTGGCGGTATAGTTTAAGCTTTCAAACCTGACCTGATGGCCAGGGGCGTAGCTCTCGATCTGCTCCAGATGGCCGAGCGAGTTGGCCCGTAGTACGAAGCCGCCGAATACGAAGATCTGTCCGAGGAGGAAAACCTCACCCTGGATCGCATCGTTACCGATGATCAAAGGAGCCATCAAGCCTTGTGATGACGACACAGTGGAACTCTCAATGAAAGCACCAATGTCGGTGTCAAAACCGGCGGATCTCGGGTAGGGGGTCCTGAAATGTGCGTCTGAGGCGGATGGTAACAGGAGGCGGGGGACACAATGTTTACCCAGGTTCGGGCCCTCTCGATGGAGGTAATACCCTACTTCCTGCTTGATTGATCTTGATGATATGAGTATTACAAGAGTTGATCTACCACGAGATCGGAGAGGCTAAACCCTAGAAGCTAGCCTATGGTATGATTGTTGTTGTCCTATGGACTAAAACCCTCCGGTTTATATAGACACCAGAGGGGCTAGGGTTACATAGGGTCGGTTACAAGGGAGGAGATCTACATATCCGAATCGTCAAGCTTGCCTTCCACGCAAAGGAGAGTCCCATCCGGACACGGGACAAAGTCTTCAATCTTGTATCTTCATAGTCCAACAGTCCGGCCAAAGTATATAGTCTGGCTGTCTGAGGACCCCCTAATCCAGGACTCCCTCAATAGGTGCTACCTCTTGAGCACTGCGTTGCTTTTCCCTTGAAGAGGAAAGGGTGATGCAGCAAAGTAGCGTAAGTATTTCCCTCAGTTTTTGAGAACCAAGGTATCAATCTAGTAGGAGGCTACGCGTGAGTCCCTCGCACCTGCACAAAACAAATAAATCCTTGCAACCAACATGATAAGGGGTTGCCAATCCCTACACGGTCACTTACGAGAGTGAGATCTGATAGATATGATAAGAGAATATTTTTGGTATTTTTATGATAAAGATGCAAAGTAAAATAAAAGCAATGAAAATAACTAAGTATTGGAAGATTAATATGATGAAGATAGACCTGGGGGCCAAAGGTTTCACTAGTGGCTTCTCTCAAGAGCATAAGTATTTTACGGTGGGTGAACAAATTACTGTTGAGCAATTGACAGAATTGAGCATAGTTATGAGAATATCTAGGTATGATCATGTATATAGGCATCACGTCCGAGACAAGTAGACCAACTCCTGCCTGCATCTACTACTATTACTCCACACATCGACCGCTATCCAGCATGCATCTAGAGTATTAAGTTCATAAGAATAGAGTAACGCCTTAAGCAAGATGACATGATGTAGAGGGATAAATTCATGCAATATGATAAAAAAACATCTTGGTATCCTCAATGGAAACAATACAATACGTGCCTTGCTGCCCCTATTGTCGCTGGGAAAGGACACCGCAAGATTGAATCCAAAGCTAAGCACTTCTCCCATTGCAAGAAAGATCAATCTAGTAGGCCAAACCAAACCGATAATTCGAAGAGACTTTCAAAGATAACCAATCATACATAAAATAATTCATAGAATATTCAAATATTGTTCATAGATAAACTTGATCATAAACCCACAATTCATCGGTCTCAACAAACAAACTGCAGAAGAAGATTACATCGAATAGATCTCCACAAGAGAGGGGGAGAACTTTGTATTGAGATCCAAAAAGAGAGAAGAAGCCATCTAGCTAGTAACTATGGACCCGAAGGTCTGAGGTAAACTACGCACACTTCATTGGAGAGGCTATGGTGTTGATGTAGAAGCCCCCCGTGATCGATGCCCCCTCTGGCGGAGCTCTCGAACAGGCTCCAAGATGGGATCTCGTGGATACTGAAAGTTACGGCGGTGGAATTAGGGTTTTGGCTCCGTATCTGATCGTTTGGGGGTATGTAGGTATATATAGGAGGAAGAAGTACGTCGGTGGAGCAACAGGGGGCCCATGAGGGTGGAGGGCGCGCCTGGGGGGAGGGGGGGGTAGGCGCCCCCCCTACCTCGTGGCTTCCCTGTTGGTTGCTTGACGTAGGGTCCAAGTCTCCTGGATCTTGTTTGTTCCAAAAATCATGTTCCCGAAGGTTTCATTCCGTTTGGACTCCGTTTGATATTCCTTTTCTTCGAAACCCTAAAATAGGCAAAAAACAGCAATTCTGGGCTGGGCCTCTGGTTAATAGGTTAGTTTCAAAAATAATATAAAAGTGAATAATAAAGCCCAATAATGTCCAAAACGGAAGATAATATAGCATGGAGCAATCAAAAATTATAGATACGTTGGAGACGTATCAAGCATCCCCAAGCTTAATTCTTGCTCGTCCTCGAGTAGGTAAATGATAAAAACAGAATTTTTGATGTGGAATGCTACTAGGCATAATTTCAATGTAATTCTTCTTAATTGTGGCATGAATATTCAGATCCGAAAGATTCAAGATAAACGTTTAATATTGACATAGAAATAATAATACTTCAAGCATACGAACTAAGCAATTATGTCTTCTCAAAATAACATGGCCAAAGAAAGTTCATCCCTACAAAATCATATAGTTTAGTCATGCTGAATTTTCATCACACAAGAATGCTCTCATCATGCACAACCCTGATGATAAGCCAAGCAATTGTTTCATACTTTAGTAATCTCAAACTTTATATACCTTCACGCAATACATGAGCGTGAGCCATGGATATAGCACTATGGGTGGAATAGAGTATAATGATGGGGGTTATGTGGAGAGGACAAAAAGGAGAAAGTCTCACATCAACGAGGCTAATCAGTGAGCTATGGAGATGCCCATCGATTGATGTTAATGCAAGGAGTAGGGATTGCCATGCAACGGATGCACTAGAGCTATAAATGTATGAAAGCTCAACAAAAGAAACTAGTGGGTGTTCATCCAACTTGCTTGCTCACGAAGACCTAGGGCACTTGAGGAAGCCCATTGTTGGAATATACAAGCCAAGTTCTATAATGAAAAATTCCCACTAGTATATGAAAGTGACAAAACAAGAGACTCTCTATCATGAAGATCATGGTGCTACTTTAAAGCACAAGTGTGGAAAAAAAGATAGTAGCATTGTCCCTTTTCATTTCTCTTTTTTTGGGCCTTCCTTTTTTTTTATTTGGCCTTTCTCCTTTTTATTGGGACAATGCTCTATTAAATGATAATCATCACACTTCTATTTATTTACAACTCAATGATTACAACTCGATACTAGAACAAGGTATGACTCTATATGAATGCCTCCGGCGGTGTACCGGGATATGCAATGAATCAAGTGTGACATGTATGAAGGAATTATGAACAGTGGCTTTTCCACAAATATGATGTCAACTACATGATCATGCAAAGCAATGTGACAATGATAAACGTGTCATGATAAACAGGATGGTGGAAAGTTGCATGGCAATATATCTTGGAATGGCTATGGAAATGCCATAATAGGTAGGTATGGTGGCTGTTTTGAGGAAGATATAAGGAGGTTTAGGTGTGAAAGAGCGTATCATATCACGGGGTTTGGATGCACCGGCGAAGTTTGCACCAACTCTCAATGTGAGAAAGGGCAATGCACGGTACCGAAGAGGCTAGCAATGATAGAAAGGTGAGAGTGCGTATAATCCATGGACTCAACATTAGTCATAAAGAACTCACATACTTATTGCAAAAATCTACAAGTCATCAAAAACCAAGCACTATGCACATGCTCCTAGGGGGATATATTGGTAGGAAAAGACCATCGCTCGTCCCCGACCGCCACTCATAAGGAAGACAATCAAAAAACACCTCATGTTTCAAATTTGTTACATAACGTTTACCATACGTGCATGCTACGGGACTTGCAAACTTCAACACAAGTATTTCTCAATTTCTCAATTTCACAACTACTCAACTATCACAACTTTAATATCACTACCTCCATATCTCAAAACAATCATCAAGCATCAAACTTCTCTTAGTATTCAAAACACTCATAATAAAGTTTTTACTAATCTTGAATACCTAGCATATTAGGATTATTTAAGAAGATTACCATGCTATTTAAGACTCTCAAAATAATCTAAGTGAAACATGAGAGATCAATAGTTTCTATAAAACAAATCCACCATCGTGCTCTAAAAGATATAAGTGAAGTACTAGAGCAGAACTATATAACTCAAAAGATATAAGTGAAGCACATAGAGTATTCTAATAATTTCCGAATCATGTGTGTGTCTCTCAAAAGGTGTGTACAGCAAAGATGATTGTGGTAAACTAAAAAGCAAAGACTCAAATCATACAAGACGCTCCAAGCAAAACACATATCATGTGGTGAATAAAAATATAGCTCCAAGTAAAGTTACCGATGGAAGTAGACGAAAGAGGGGATGCCTTCCGGGGCATCCCCAAGCTTTGGATTTTTGGTGTCCTTAGATTATCTTGGGGGTGCCATGGGAATCCCCAAGCTTAGGCTCTTGCCACTCCTTGTTCCATAATCCATCAAATCCTTACCCAACACTTGAAAACTTCACAACACAAAACTTAAAGTAGAAAATCTCGTGAGCTCCGTTAGCGAAAGAAAACAAAAGACCACTTCAAGGTACTGTAATGAACTCATTGTTTATTTATATTGGTGTTAAACCTACTGTATTCCAACTTCTCTACGGTTTATAAACTATTTTACTAGCCATAGATTCATCAAAATAAGCAAACAACACATGAAAAACAGAATCTGTCAAAAACAGAACAGTCTGTAGTAATCTGTAGCTAGCGCAAGATCTGGAACCCCAAAAATTCTAAAATAAATAGCTTGACATGAGGAATTTATCTATTAATCATCTGCAAAATGAATTAACTAAATATAACTCTTTCCAAATAAAAATGGCAGCAGTTTTCATGAGCGCTAAAGTTTCTGTTTTTTACAGCAAGATTAACAAGACTTTCCCCAAGTCTTCCCAACGGTTCTACTTGGCACAAACACTAATTAAACACAACCAAAACAGAGGCTATATAAATTATTTATTACTAAACAGGAGCAAAAAGCAAGGAATAAAAATAAAATTGGGTTGCCTCCCAACAAGCGCTACCGTTTAACGCCCCTAGCTAGGCATAAAAGCAAGGATAGATCTAGGTATTTTCATCTTGATTCTTAATTCTTTTAGCGGAGTTATGCTCGAATCCGGGAGGTTCTTTACGTTTCCCTTCATATTCAGAAATATTGAGATCTAAAGAGTCCAACCGCTTATTGCAAAGGGTAATCAACATATTCATGCGGTGGAGATTCCCGCTAACGCTCTTAAGAGGTTCAAGAGACTTTTGTAAAATCTTAGTTACTTCACAAATTTTCTCAAAAACTTGAGTTTCCTCTTGGGTATGATGAGGCCTCTTTTGTTGAGGTAGAGTTCCTACAATACCTTCTACAATTTCATGCGCAATACTGGGATCAATTTCAATAAAATTGCCTTTGGCAACGCAATCCAAGAGTTGTCTATGAGGCATATTTAGTCCAACATAACAGTTGCGAAGCAAAATTCTAAAATTAACCTCTAGGGTACAATTACGATAAGATTCCATCATTCTAAACTAAGCATATTTTAAGTTTTCTCCTTGTCTTTGTTTGAAGTGAAGAACCTCAAACTCGGGAGACAAAGGAGAAGATAAGGGACTAGCCATAACGACAAGCAAACGGAAAAGAGGCGAACGGAAAAAGAGAGGGAGGATATAGAGAAAGAGGGCGAATAAAACGGCAAGGGTGAAGTGGGGGAGAGGAAAACGAGAGGCAAATGGCAAATAATGTAATGCGGGAGATAAGGGTTTGTGATGGGTACTTGGTATGTTGACTTTTGCGTAGACCTCCCTGGCAACGGCGCCAGAAATGGCTCGTTGTCAGGAGTTAAATCTCGACTTGCGCGAACCTCCCCGGCAATGGCGCCAGAAATCCTTCTTGCTACCTCTTGAGCACTGTGTTGGTTTTCCCTTGAAGAGGAAAGGGTGATGCAGCAAAGTAGCGTAAGTATTTCCCTCAGTTTGTGAGAACCAAGGTATCAATCTAGTAGGAGGCTACGCGTGAGTCCCTCGCACCTACACAAAACAAATAAATCCTCGCAACCAACGCGATAAGGGGTTGTCAATCCCTACATGGTCACTTACGAGAGTGAGATCTGATAGATATGATAACATAATATTTTTGGTATTTTTATGATAAAGATGCAAAGTAAAATAAAAGCAATGAAAATAACTAAGTATTGGAAGATTAATATGATGAAGATAGACCCGGCGGCCATAGGCTTCACTAGTGGCTTCTCTCAAGAGCATAAGTATTTTACGGTGGGTGAACAAATTACTGTTGAGCAATTGACAGAATTGAGCATAGTTATGAGAATATCTAGGTATGATCATGTATATAGGCATCACGTCCGAGACAAGTAGACCGACTCCTGCCTCCATCTACTACTATTACTCCACACATCGACCGCTATCCAGCATGCATCTAGAGTATTAAGTTCATAAGAATAGAGTAACGCCTTAAGCAAGATGACATGATGTAGAGGGATAAATTCATGCAATATGATAAAAAAACCATCTTGTTATCCTCGATGGCAACAATACAATACGTGCCTTGCTGCCCCTACTGTCACTGGGAAAGGACACCGCAAGATTGAACCCAAAGCTAAGCACTTCTCCCATTGCAAGAAAGATCAATCTAGTAGGCCAAACCAAAGTAATAATTCAAAGAGACTTGCAAAGATAACCAATTATACATAAAAGAATTCAGAGAAGATTCAAATATTGTTCATAGATAAACTTGATCATAAACCCACAATTCATCGGTCTCAACAAACACACCGCAAAAGAAGATTACATCGAATAGATCTCCACAAGAGAGGGGGAGAACTTTGTATTGAGATCCAAAAAGAGAGAAGAAGCCATCTAGCTAATAACTATGGACCCGAAGGTCTGATGTAAACTACTCACACTTCATCGGAGAGGCTATGGTGTTGATGTGTTGGGGAACGTAGTAATTTCAAAAAAATTCCTATGCACACGCAAGATCATGGTGATGCATAGCAACAAGAGGGGAGAGTGTAGTCTACGTACCCTCATAGACCGACAGCGGAAGCGTTATGACAATGCGGTTGATGTAGTCGTACGTCTTCATGGCCCGACCAATCAAGCACCGAAACTACGGCACCTCCGAGTTCTAGCACACGTTCAGCTCGATGACGATCCCCGGACTCCGATCCAGCAAAGTGTTGGGGAAGAGTTCCGTCAGCACGACGGCGTGGTGACGATCTTGATGTTCTACTGTCGCAGGGCTTCGCCTAAGCACCACTACAATATTATCGAGGACTATGGTGGAGGGGGGCACCGCACACGGCTAAGAGAACGATCTTGATGATCAACTTGTGTGTCTAGAGGTGCCCCCTGCCCCCGTATATAAAGGAGCAAGGGGGAGCCCGGCCGGCCCTTTGGGGCGCACTAAGGAGGAGGAGTCCTCCTCCTAGTAGGAGTAGGACTCCCCTCTTTCCTACTCCTACTAGGAGGGGGAAAGGAAGGGGGAGAGGGAGAAGGAAAGGGCCCCCCCCTCTCCTAGTCCAATTCGGACCAGAGGTGGAGGGGGCGCACG
This sequence comes from Triticum urartu, assembly GCF_003073215.2. Taxonomy (NCBI): domain Eukaryota; kingdom Viridiplantae; phylum Streptophyta; class Magnoliopsida; order Poales; family Poaceae; genus Triticum; species Triticum urartu. Next base: position 468,542,628 of record NC_053022.1, read on the forward strand.
GCCCACCCTGGCCGCCCCTCTCTCTCTCCACTAGGGCCCATAAAGCCCATTACTTCTCCCGGGGGGGGTCCGGTAACCCTCTGACACTCCGGTTTTCTCCGAAATCACCCGGAACACTTCCGGTGTCCGAATATAGCCGTCCAATATATCAATCTTTATGTCTCGACCATTTCGAGACTCCCCGTTATGTCCGTGATCACATCCGGGACTCCGAACAAACTTCGGTACATCAAAATATATAAACTCATAATGAAACTGTCATCGTAACGTTAAGCGTGCGGACCCTACGGGTTCGAGAACAATGTAGACATGACTGAGACATGTCTCCGGTCAATAACCAATAGCGGAAACTGGATGCTCTTATTGGCTCCCACATATTCTACGAAGATCTTTTATCAGTCAGACCGCATAACAACATACTTTGTTCCCTTTGTCATCGGTATGTTACTTGCCCGAGATTCGATCGTCGGTATCTCAATACCTAGTTCAATCTCGTTAACGGGAAGTCTCTTTACTCATTTCGTAATACATCATCTCGCAACTAACTCATTAGTTGCAATGCTTGCAAGGCTTATGTGATGTGCATTACCGAGAGGGCCCAGAGATACCTCTCCGACAATCAGAGTGACAAATCCTAATCTCGAAATACGCCAACCCAACATTTACCTTTGGAGACACTTGTAGAGCTCCTTTATAATCACCCAGTTACGTTGTGACGTTTGGTAGCACACAAAGTGTTCCTCTGGCAAACGGGAGTTGCATAATCTCATAGTCATAGGAACATGTATAAGTCATGAAGAAAGCAAATAGCAACATACTAAACGATCGGGTGCTAAGCTAATGGAATGGGTCATGTCAATCACATCATTCTCCTAATAATGTGATCTCATTAATCAAATGACAACACATGTCTATGGTTAGGAAACATATCCATCTTTGATTAACGAGCTAGTCAAGTAGAGGCATACTAGTGACGTTTAGTTTGTCTATGTATTCACACAAGTATTATGTTTCCGGATAATACAATTCTAGCATGAATAATAAACATTTATCATGATATAAGGAAATAAAATAATAACATTATTATTGCCTCTAGGGCATATTTCCTTCATGATGTAGAAGCCCTCCATGATCGATGCCCCCTCCGGCGGAGCTCCGACACAGGCCCCAAGATGGGATGTCGTGGATACAGAAAGTTACGGCAGTGGAATTAGGGTTTTGGCTCCGTATCTGATCATTTGGGGGTACATAGGTATATATAGGAGGAAAAAGTACATCAGTGGAGCAACAGGGGGCCCACGAGGGTGGAGGGCGCGCCTGGGGGGGGGGGGTAGGGGCGCCCCTACCTCGTGGCTTCCCTGTTGGTTGCTTGACGTAGGGTCCAAGTCTCCTGGATCTCGCTTGTTCCAAAAATCATGTTCCCGAAGGTTTCATTCCGTTTGGACTCCGTTTGATATTCCTTTTCTTCGAAACCCTAAAATAGGAAAAACATCAATTCTGGGCTGGGCCTCCGGTTATAGGTTAGTCTCAAAAATAATATAAAAGTGAATAATAAAGCCCAATAATGTCCAAAACATAAGATAATATGGCATGGAGCAATCAAAAATTATAGATACGTTGGAGACGTATCCATAGGTCCCATGCAAGAGATGTGAATGAAATTCAAACACTATGGCACTGTTAAGTGCCGGCAAAACGTTGAGATGCCTGTTTTCTAAATTCTTGTAAATCCAAAACTCGTCTAAAATTCATGAAACTTGGCATGCTATCATGGAGCGGCATCAACATGCCGTGGTGAAAATTTTGTCCCATTTGGGGCAGGTTTGGGTATAAGCTTCTCACAACAAGCATGATGGTTTCGATAGGGAACGTACCACCTTTGGGGACAAGACGATATACGTTGCCTCTTATTGCTTTCAAAATATTTCTTAGTGTCAACAAAGAACAATAGGAGGTTGGTTTCAATCTTGGAGAATTTTCGGGGTTCGTTTGCCTTTTACACATTAACTGTTTTCTAGGCATTTTATGTGCACAATTCAAATTTGAACTACAAGCACATGCTCAATGCACTAAAGTTGGTGAAAAATCACATGTGTGTCCTTGGTGAATTTCTAGTCCCATGCAAGAGATGAGAATGAAATTCAAACACTAGGACACTGTTGATTGCCGGCAAAATGTTGAGATGTCTGGTTTTTAAATTCTAGTAAACCCAAAACTCATATGATATTCATGAAACTTGGCATGCTATCATGGAACGGCATCAACATGCCGTTGTAATGTTTTTCCTATTTGGGGTAGGTTCGGGTATAAGCTTCTCACAAACCAGAGCTTCTCACAACAAGCATGATGGTTTCGATAGGGAACTTCCCACCTTTGGGGACGAAACAATATCCATTGCCTCTTATTGCTTTCAAAAATTTTCTAGTGTCAACATAGAACAACAGGAGTGTTGTGTCAATTTTTGTGATTTTTCGGGGTTCATTTGGACATTTTTACACATTAACTGGGTTTTCTAGGCATTTTATGTGCATAATTCAAATTTGAACTACAAGCACATGCTCCAATGCACTAAAGTTGGTTGAAAAATCACATGTGTGTCCTTGGGTGAATTTCTAGGTCCCATGAAAGAGATGGGAATGAAATGCAAACACCAGGGCACTGTTGATTGCCGGCAAAACGTTGAGATGCCTAGTTTCTAAATTCTAGTAAATCCAAAACTCGTATGAAATTCATGAAACTTGGCATGCTATCATGGAGTGGCATCAACATGCCATGGTAAAAAATTGTCCCATTTGGGGGCAGGTTCGGGTATAAGCTTCTCACAAACCAGAGCTTCTCACAACAAGCATGATGGTTTCTAGGGAACGTCCACCTTTGGGGACGAAACGATATCATGCCTCTTATTGCTTTCAAAAAATTTCTAGTGTCAACATAGAACAACAGGTGTAACATCCCAAATTTTCAATTTGGAATGTTATACATAGATCATCATGCATATCATATTTTCTTGCATTTTGGTCGATCCTAGAAATTTCACGCAACTCAAGGACCCACGGAGAGAGTTGGAGATTTCGTTATTTTCATATTTGAGAGTTTTCTCGAATTTGAAAAGAGGATCATTTGATTTATTTATTTCATCTTCAATTATTTTCCGGTGTCAAAATATATAAGAGAGGGAATAATATGACTTTCCCAAAATTGAGGAAAAATGAAGATTTAATAAATAGATCAAATTTTGTTTTCCGGAGTTTTATTCGCATTTTATTTGGGTAGGGAAAAATGCGCGTTTTCGAAAATTGCATTTTAGGTCCGGAGAAAAGTTCATTTTGTTCGACTCATTTTTAGGAGTCGGGGAAAATTTACTTTAGATTTTTCGGAGTTCGTTTAGATTTTCTTTTTTGTGTTTTTCTGCGCGCGAAACCATTTGAAAAAAAAACTCCCGCCAGGCCAGCCGGGCCAAGGCCCAGCCAGCCGGCCGCCCCAGCCCCCAGCTGCGCGCGCGCGCCAGGCAGGCAGCGCCACCGCCTCGCCTCTAGGCCGAGTCCTAGTAGGACTTAGGCCGGTAGCCCCTCCCCTTTCCTTTGTTCCGTTTTCCTTTTTCTTCTAGGACTCTTTTTCCTATTCTATTTCTTGTCCCCTACCCCAAGTCTCCTCTCCCCTCACCAATATAAATACCCCAACACCCCCCCCTCTAAACCATCAAATCAAACCCCAAGCCCTCCACCGCACCCCACCCCGCGCCCTACACCGCCACCGCGCCACCCCACGCCCACGCCGCCGCCGCCCTACGCCACGCCGCCGGAGCCCCTCGCCGGAGGTTGCCCCGCGTCTCTTTTCCTCGGATCGTTTTCTTCTAATCGTTCCGATTCTTTTCTTCTCTTCTGATTCGTTTTCTAGATCGGTTTTCCGTTTCTTTTTCAGTTTTCTTCTCCGAAACCCTAGATCGGATTCGTTTTCTTTTCCGATTTAATTGCCTTTGGACCGTTCGCCGGACCGTTCGTCCTAACGAACGTGATCACCGGATTCTTCTAGGTTAACGAACACCCGTTCGTTTAACCGTTCTTCTTTTCTTCTCGTCGGATTTATTCCGCGTCTTTTCCGCGATCGCGATCTTAGATCCGATCTTCGTTCTAGTTTATCTTCTCGCTCGTTTATCGGAATCAGGTGATTCAAGCGCCTGGAGTTTCGTTGCGAAACCGCCGTTCCGTCTAATCAACTTAAACAAGTTTTGCCCCGGTAAAATTTGACCTAGTTTCAACTTGCTAGAACCGAGTTGTTTTCTTCCACCGTTTGTTTTCCGTCGTTCGTTCGGTTCGTTCTTTCTTTGCAACCGGAGTTCTTAAGTTGAATTTTCTGGTTCGTTCTCTTGTTCGAGTTTTACCCGTGCATTAGATGAGTACTTATTGTGTGCTTGTTGTTTGTCTGCGATAGATCACCCGGATTGCGCCGCTTGTTACTTCGAAACCCTAGGTCTCGCGGATCATCAGCAAGGCAAGTAACACTTTGATCATACCTTTTCTACAACCCATATTTTATTACATTAGATCAATCCTCTCACATTGCATTGATTAGGATCTAATTAAATTGTGGGATGGGAAGTAGATGAGGTAGTACCTATTACCTGTATTATTATGAAACCTTTGGGAGTTACTTCTACGTTTGCTTATTATGCCATGCTATGCTAGTAGACGTGGATTGGGTGAGTGATATCCATGACAGATGTGAGATTTATAATTAAGGGTTTATTTAAGGTGGCAACCTAACGCACATCTGGGTGGATTGAGGCACCTGATGTCTATCAGGACTTGCCTGTTTTTTTTATGGACCGCCACCCAGGCTCAAAGGGATCATAAGATCTTTCATGCTAGAACCTTCCGTGTGCAGCCACAAGCCATTATGGGCTCTGGCATAGTTGACTAAGTTGTGCGAACTCTTACAGTGGTGGACTAGCAGATGTAGGGGATGTAGCTGTACCGGTCTACCCGATCGTAAGGTGCTAGCGCTTTTGAAAGACTGTGTCTCGGGCATCCGTTTCTCAAACACCATGTAGTGCGAGAAACCAAACGGAGGCGACCGAGTCTTGTGGGGAAAAGTGCGCAAACCTCTGCAGAGTGTACAAACTAATCATGATTAGCCGTGTCCCCGGTTATGGACAACTTGAGTATCTAGTACTTGAATATCATGTGAATCTCAACATGTTACTTCTAATTAATGTTGTTGGGTTTTAATTGTTCACTTAATTGGGATTGAGAATGCTGTCAACCATTCTCAATGTTTCACAACCACCATGATAGTTAAATAAATTTATTCCTTTGCAGTAGGGAAAAACTGGCTTTACGCAAAACTGTAACCATAGAGCTTTCCACCAGCCATATATGCATATAGTATAGCTGTTTCATTCCATTACTCTCTGTGTTACTTTGCTAGCATATTCCATGTGCTAACCCGTTTTCGGGCTGCAACTTCTCATGTTGCAGGCTTTTCAGACGACGATTGAGGTGTTTTAGGTCGTGGTCCTATACTCAGTGATGCCGTTGGAGTTGATGGACCCATTTATCTTCCGAGTCTTCCGCTGTTATCGACACTAGATGGCCTTAAGCCATGTTTATTGTAATAAGTTCTCTTTGAGACAATGATGTAATAAGTGTGTGATTGCCACTCTGCTATAAATCCTTCGATGTACTGTGTGGTGTCAGCATTACTGATCCAGGGATGACACCTGAGCACAGAGCGCTTGAGCCATTCGGATCGGGTCGCAACAGAGAATGGTATCAGAGCACACGCTGACTGTAGGACACGACCACTAAGTTAAAGCCATAGATCACCATTCTCTTCTCATTTTCTAACTCCTCATCTTTTCTACTCTTTTAGGATGACGCACGCGAAGATTAAGTACGCTCAACCGGATGAAGGCACACCTTTTGGATTTCACCTTGAAGGAAGTCACCAAGTACCTGAACATTGGATTACCAAGCTTCACGGGAACCTTCAACGCCACTCTGCCTGAAGAGGAGCGCTGGAAGATTCAAGCTCACGTTCCGGGAAGGACATTCGCGCCAATCACGAAGCCTATAGATAGTGTTTTCAATGCACCAACCTGGAGTCTGGGAAGAGCATGGCAGCTCATATCACCATAGGACGCATTGGAGAAGTTTATCAAGAAGACCTCAAGGACACTATCTACCAGATTTGCGGACGCCGAGATGAACAATGGGAGTTAGTCAGCACCAAGAAGGATAGATCCATTGCATCTTTCATCCAGGAGTTAAACCAGCACATTCGACGCCACGAGAACCAGATGTGCAATGATATGTAGAGTTGAAGAATGCGAAGGCAAGGATCATCGAGCTAGAAGGAGAACTGAAGTCTACACGCAAGGACTACATGGACGAGATCGTAGCTCTAGCAAGACACAATGGCGATCTTAAGCAGGAGATTGAAGAACTCAAGAGGAAGTTAGCATCCAAGGAGGAAGACGAGTACGTCGCATGTCCGGACAACTACATCATCATCGACGACACCGATTCGGATCCAAGTGAACCCGACTTTGAAGACGAAGCTGGAGCAGATATCATGGAGTCTTCCACCGGTTCAAATTTCTAGATGACCACCAGATAGTAGTAGTATTCCCCCATGTAAACATTATAGTCGAGCACTTTTGCGATAGTTTTAGATCGTTTGTAAGCCCTTGTTTGATTGATTGAAGTGATTTTGTGTGCTTTTCATGTGCATATGGGTAGTGTTTTCCCTTTAGACCCCCTCTATTCTTAATTCTCGTCTTTTCTAAACCCTCAGATGCCTCCGAGACGTGACAATGGATTTCCACCGGAGCTCACTCAGTTGATCCAGCAACAGAATCAATTGATGCAGATGTTAGTCCAGAACCAGCAGACAACAACAACAAACAACCCACCACCACCACCTAGTTGACCACTTAGCCCGTTTTCTTAGGCTGAATCCGCCGGTGTTTTCTAGTAGCACCGAGCCGAATAGTAGCAGACGATTGGCTCCGCAAGATAGGAAGGGAGTTGACCACTGCAGGATGCACGGATGGTGAGAAAGTGAAGTTTGCCGCTCACCAGCTTGACGGACCCGCGGCAGCATGGTGGGAGAATTTCACAGCCACTTACCCAGTTGACACTGTCACATGGGATCAGTTTCAGCAAGCTTTCCGCACTGCCCATGTTTCAGCAGGAGCTATGGCCATAAAGAAGCGTGAGTTTCACAACTTACGCCAAGGAGGAAGGACAGTTGGCCAGTACGTTGACGATTTCAGCAAGTTAGCACGTTATGCCCCAGATGACGTTGCTACGGATGCAGCTAAGCAGGAGAAGTTTCTGGAAGGATTGAATGATGAGCTAAGCATGCAGTTGATGGTAGCCACTTTCAACAACTACCAGGAGTTGGTAGATCGTGCCATCATGATTGAAAGGAAAGCAACAGCAGATTGAGAACCGTAAGAGGAAGTATGGACAGGGGAAGTATAACTCTGGAGCCCAGCAGAAGCCCCGTTTTGCCCCTAAACCAGGATTTCAGTTTCAGCACACCCATGGAGGAGGTAGCTCGCACAACCATAATGGCCACAAGAATGGTAATGGGAATGGAGGAAGCAACGGCCAGAACCGGACCACCCCATCAACCCCAGCCAAGAAGGATTTGAGCCACGTCACTTGCTATAAGTGTTCGAAGCCAGGGCATTATGCAAATGAATGTCCTGAAGGCCAGAATGGAAATGGCAATGGAAGCTCTGGGAAGAAGTTGAACCCTTTCAACAGGGGACAGGTGAACCACATTAGTGTGGAGGAGGTTGAAGATCAGCCTGATGCAGTAATAGGTAAGTTTTTGGTTAAGTCATTTACTGCACTCGTTCTTTTTGATACTGGTGCATCGCATTCATACATATCAAGGGGATTTGTGGAAAAGTATAGCCTGCCCACTAGGATTCTTAAAACACCTATGCTAGTAAGCTCACCAGGAGCAGAGTACATGGCCAGACAAGGATGTTTTCAAGTGCCATTAAGTATAGGAAGGCATGTTTTCCCAACGGATTTAATTATTCTGGAATCCCAAGGTCTGGATGTGATTCTTGGTATGGATTGGCTGTCGATGTATGGAGGAAACATCGATTGCGCCAGTAAGACAATTTTGCTTACCACACCAGAAGGAAGAAGGATCAAGTATGTATCCTGGCATGTGCCAAACAGGACACAAGTAAATTCCTTATCAGGAGTTGTGCAGGAGGAAGTACCAGTGGTAAAGGATTTTCCTGATGTATTTCCTGAGGAATTGCCAGGCATGCCACCGGATAGAGACATTGAGTTTTTGATTGAGTTATTGGCAGGTACATGCCCAATATCGAAGCGACCATACCGGATGCCAGCAAAGGATTTGGTAGAAATTAAGAATCAGATTAAGGAGTTATTGGATAAAGGTTACATTCGCCCAAGTTCTTCGCCTTGGGGATCACCCGTACTTCTAGTGGAAAAGAAGGATGGATCATTAAGGATGGTTGTAGATTATCGGGGATTGAATGAAGTAACCATCAAGAATAAGTACCCACTGCCAATGATCAATGATCTGTTTGATCGGTTGCAAGAAGCTAAAGTGTTTTCCAAGATCGATTTGCGATCAGGGTACCATCAATTGAAGATTCGAGAGCAGGACATACCTAAGACAACATTCACCACGAGATATGGACTGTATGAGTATACCGTTATGTCATTTGGATTGACTAATGCACCTGCCTATTTTATGAACCTGATGAACAAAGTGTTTATCGAGTTTTTGGATAAGTTCGTCGTAGTGTTCATTGATGACATCCTGGCTTATTCAAAGAATGAAGAGGAGCATAAGGAACATTTGCGATTGGTTTTGGAGAAATTAAGGGAACATCAGTTATACGCCAAATTCAGCAAATGTGAGTTTTGGTTGAAGGAAGTTGGATTCCTCGGACACGTTATATCCGGAGAAGGTATAGCTGTTGACCCCACTAAGGTTGAGACCGTAACCGAATGGGAATCACCAACGACAGTTGGAGAGATCCGGAGTTTTCTTGGACTCGCAGGATACTACCGGAGATTCATTGAGAATTTCTCAAAGATTGCGAAGCCTATGACGGAGTTGTTGAAGAAGGATACTAAGTTCAATTGGACTGAGGAGTGTGAGGCTAGTTTCCAGGAGTTGAAGAAACGGTTGGTCACCTCACCAGTATTGATTTTGCCAGATCAGACCAAGGATTATGAGGTGTATTGCGACGCTTCACGTCGAGGACTTGGAGCAGTGCTTATGCAGGAAGGAAGAGTTGTTTCATATGCTTCACGACAACTGAAGCCTCATGAGTTGAATTATGACACGTCCACCGCCTCCGCCAGCCAACCAACAGCCGCCACGTGTCCCTTGCGGGACCGCTTCGCCGCCTCCGCCGCTGAGGCCCGCCGAGCCCAGCGCGGCCCCCCGCGGCCCAGTCCCACGCCCCGCCGCCCGGCTCGTCCCGCCGCCCGCGCCCCTCGCCGGCTTCCTCGACTCCGGTGGCCGCGCCGCCGCACGCCATCGCCGCCCCGCCGCGCGACCTCGCCGGCCGGCTCCGCCTCCGCCGCGAGCTCGCTGCCCCGTGTCCCCGGTGGCCGCCGTCCCCGTCCGCCGCCCGATCCGGCCCGGATCCGGCCGGGTCCGGCTCTCCCTCTCCTCCCCGCCGGTTTTTGCGACCTCGCCGGAGCAAGTCAACCCTCGCCGGAGCTCCTCGGTTCGCGTGCCGATCCAGATCTGGGACGAACCCTAGGTCAAAATTCTTCTAAGTCCTTGGAATTTTCAGTCCAAGTGCTCATGTTCGAGGCCCCGTAACTTTGCACCCGTAGCTCCGATTCATGCATATAGGATATCCAAATTTTCATCTCAGAGATTAAATCATTTCATTCCATTGCATCATTTTCATTTGAGTTCATCTTGATGCCCGAAATGCTGTTAGAAGAGGGCTACTTGAGTTAATTGTCAGATCTGCTACTCGGTTTAGCACTTTTGTCATTTTTGCCATGATTATTGTGTGCATGATATGCCCGTGAGTCCTACATATGTTTTGTTAAGGGTTTTGTCATCTTCCCAGAGGTGCAACCCATGTATTTTTAGGATGTGTGTAGTGTCTTTTGCAAACTTGCAAAGTGGTGCACTTGCTAATTCTGTTTTCAGGGACTTAGTAATTTCACTAAGTCCTGCAGCTGTTTATCTCATGATGCCATATGTTCTTGTTGTTTCCTAGTGATCAGTGCCTCTTTTGAGGATGATCAGTAAGAGAGTTTTGTTAATCTTATAGTGCTCTATCCATCCATGTATCTGTTTGCAATTATGGAGCACCCTAGCTTGAGTCAATCGAGCTCTACTTTTGCTACATTGTGAATCTGGGCAGACCGTCAACTTGTTTGCGATTTTGCCGATGTTATTGTAGTTGATCCGTGCATGCTATGCCATTGTTCTTGCCATGTCTAGCTTGCATTTTGTGACTTCTTTATGGATGTATGCTTGTTTTGCCATGACTTGCACCGTGGTGAGTGCATCGAGCTCGTAAACATGCCTTCGTGAGTTATGTTTCAGCATGTCCCAGTTTTCACTAAGTCTGAAAACTGATTATGTTTTTGCCATGTTCGTGTGCTTGTTAGTATATTTTGTGATCCCTTCTGGCTCAAGGTCACTAAGGGACTTTTGTTAAGATTGTTGAGTAGCTCCATGCCATGTCTTTCTTTGTCATGTTCAGGTCCTGTAGCATGTTGTTTTGTTGCTCCGAAGAGGGCTATATGATCTGAAATTCCAGACAAGTGTTAATTTCACTAAGTCTGAGATCTGTTTTACCATTTGCGTTTTTGCCATGCTTGTTTGAACCTCCTAATGGATGAATTGGCCGTAGCTCATTGCTAGACTTTTATTAAGAATCTTGTGTGCATCCCTTCCATGTATTTTGTTGTCATGTTTGGGTGCTGTAGCATGTTCATTTCGTTGCATTTAGATGCCTACTTGCTGTAAATCGCAGACCGGTGTCATTTTTAAATCGCTTGCCATTTCCAAACCGTAACTCCGATTCTGGCGTTCTTTATATCGTTTTCAAGCGATTTCATCTCATCTTTCCAGTGGAACACTTGGATTTCCAAGTTGAGGCCAGGTTCATGCATTTCCTGTCATATCTTGCATTTTGCATCTCGCATCGCATCCCGCATAGCATATCATCTTTGCATTGTGTTGTTTGAGTTTGCACGTGGTTGATTGTATCCTTGTTGCTTGTTTGTCTTGTTTGGGTAGAGCCGGGAGACGAGTTCGCTAACGAGGAGCCCGTTGAGTTTGCTTTCGAGGATCCAGTCAACTCTGACAACTGTGCAGGCAAGATGATCATACCCTCGAAATCACTACTATCTTTGCTATGCTAGTTTGCTCGCTCTTTTGCTATGCCATTGCTACGATGCCTACCACTTTCTTGAAAGCCTCCCAAATTGCCATGTCAAACCTCTAACCCACCATGTCCTAGCAAACCGTTGATTGGCTATGTTACCGCTTTGCTCAGCCCCTCTTATAGCGTTGCTAGTTGCAGGTGAAGATTGGAGGCCGTTCCTTGTTGGAACATCTTTTATTTACTTGTTGGGATATCATTATATTGCCTTGTTATCTTAATGCATCTATATACTTGGTAAAGGGTGGAAGGCTCGGCCTCTCGCCTAGTGTTTTGTTCCACTCTTGCCGCCCTAGTTTCCGTCATATCGGTGTTATGTTCTCGGATTTTTGCGTTCCTTACGCGGTTGGGTTATAATGGGAACCCCTTGATATTTCGCCTTGATTAAAGCTTTTCCAGCAATGCCCAACATTGGTCTTACCTTTTGCCACCTAGCCTCTTTTTCCCTTGGGTTTCCGGAGCCCGAGGGTCATCTTATTTTAAACCCCCCTGGGCCAGTGCTCCTCTGAGTGTTGGTCCAAATAGAGCCACTTGCAGCGCCACCTCGGGGCAACTTGAGGGTTGGTTTTAGTTGTACGTAGTGTTCGTCTGAGTGTGCCCTGAGAAAGAGATATGTGCAGCTCCTATCGGGATTTGTCGGCACATTCAGGCGGTGTTGCTGGATTTGTTTTAACCTGTCGAAGTGTCTTGAATTACTGAGATACCGAGTCTGATCGGAACGTCTTGGGAGGAGGTCTATTCCTTCGTTGACCGTGAGAGCTTGTCATGGGCTAAGTTGGGACTCCCCTGCAGGGATTGAACTTTCGAAAGCCGTGCCCGCGGTTATGGGCAGATGGGAATTTGTTAATGTCCGATTGTAGATAACTTGAACCTTAATTTAATTAAAATGAATCAACTGAGTGTGTTACCGTGATGGCCTCTTCTCGGCGGAGTCCGGGAAGTGGACACGGTGTTGGAGTAATGTTTGCGCAGGTTGCTCTCTAGTTTCTCGCTCGCGCTTTGCCTCCTCTTCTCGCTCTCCTTTGCGAATAAGTTAGCCACCGTACTTGCTAGTCGCTTGCTGCAGCTCCACTCATATTTTACCTTGCCTTACCTATAAGCTTACATAGTCTTGATCGCGAGGGTGCGAGATTGCTGAGTCCCTGTGGCTCACAGATTACTATTACACCAGATGCAGGGCCTGAGGATTCCGCTCCAGGTGACGCGTATGAGCTCAAGTGGGAGTTCGACGAAGACTCTCAACGTTACTATGTTTCCTTTCCCGATGATCAGTAGTGGTGCCCAGTTGGGGGTGATTGGGACCGTGTCGCATGTTGGGTTCTCTTTTATTTTGGCGCCGTAGTCGGGCCATGAGTGTTTGGATGATGTAATGTTATTTATGTACTTGATTGACGTGGCGAGTCTAAGCCAACTATGTATTCTCCCCTTTATTCATATTACATGGGATGTTGTGAAGATTGCCTAACTTGCGACATATGCCTTCAATGCGATTATGTCTCTAAGTCGTGCCTCGACACGTGGGAGCTATAGTCGCATCGAGGGTGTTACAAGTTGGTATCAGAGCCTTCCCCGACCTTAGGAGCCCCATTGCTTGATCGTTTTTAGCGGCCGAGTTGTGTCTAGAAAAATGTTTTGAGTCTTTAGGAATTATATGTCGGAGAGTTTTGGAATTCTTTTTTACTTCCCAGTCTCCTCATCGCTCTGGTAAGGCATCCTGACGTAGAGTTTTGACACTTCTCTTCTCAAATTTCACTAAATTTTTTTTAGGATCACGCGGGTATCTTGGAATCGTTCCGATGGTTTTATGATGAGAACATTGTCTTGGTGCCTCCTGTCAGGGGTTTAGTGGAAGTGTCCCGGGGAGTTGAGCTCTGAGGTGTTGTCATCATAATTTTATCGTTGCAGTTCTGGAATACCTGAGTTTAGTATGCCGACATCGAAAATCTCTTTTATGCAGTTCGTTGGTGAGATAACCTCGACACCACCCAGTACTGGGGCGGGAGTTCGGGAGTATCGCCATAACTTGTATAACGGATGCTTTTCGAAGGTTGAGATAGATGGTTTTTGAAGGTTTCTTGGTTATGTGTTGAAGGATGGATACAGCTGGATGTAGGAATTGCTAGTTTGGGTGAGATATTATGCTTCCCCTGTATCCCCAACACCTGATTGCATAACCGGAAAGGTTCGGGAGTTTCATAGGTGGGAATTCTTGTAGCTCTAGTTCTTCTTCCACGGATATTGGTTTGAGATTGGGATTTCTTACTGATTATTCGTTCTTGATCTGTACCTTGTTGATTTATTTCTCTACCTTAATTCTACGTGGCTTCTCAATTTATGGATATGTGACCATTTCAAGAGGAATGCATTCGTTCATTTTGTTCGGATGTGAAGACTATATATTGCAATTTTCATTTCGTTGGATACAGCTTCAATATTTGTCTATCAATGTGCTAATGGTGGTCAATCTCTTCAGGATGGCTCCTCCAACGCGCACGACTCCGAATCCTGATCCGCCACCACCTCCACCTCCTCTGGAGGCATGGCAAGCTGTGATGGCCGCAATCAATGCAAACACACAGCTGATCATGCAAATTCTTCAAGAGCACAATCAAGGCAGCCAAGGGAATCAAGGCAGCAATTAGAATCACTTTGCTACACTCAACCAGTTCCTTGCTAACGGGCCAAAGACTTTCAGCAATTGTGTTGAGGCAACCGATGCTGACGATTGGCTTGTGGATCTGTGCAAGCATTTCGAGTGCAGTAACGTCAGGCCTGAGGACTTTGTTAAGTTCGCTTCCTTCCAACTCAAAGATCAAGCTGCAGAATGGTTCCAGTAGTACAAGGATTCCCGAGGTGGACGTGTTATCACTTGGGATGATTTCCGTCGAGATTTCCGAGCTCATCAAATTCCGCAGAGCGTGGTTGAAAGCAAGCGTGAGGAATTCCGCAATCTGAAGCAAGGCTCTTTGTCTGTCTATGACTACAACAAGTTGTTCCAAAAGCTCGCCTGCTTTGCCAAGCAGGACGTGCCTGATGAGAAGAGCATGATATACCAGTTCAGGGGTGGTCTCAGAGAAGATATCCAGCTCGCTCTTGTTCTCTTTGAGCCCTTGAGGTACGATGAGTTCTACAACATGGCACTGAAGCAAGAGGCTGCTCAGTTGAGGTGTGATGCTTCCAAGAAGCGAGCCAGAGATGTTACTCCTTCTTCCTCTACTCAAGTGGCCAAGCAGCAGAAGTTCTGGCTTCCTCCTCATCCGTTCCGTCAGCCGTATCAGAAGAGCAAAGGTGGCAGTGGTTCTTCCCACCCACCCAACCCTGGCTTTCAGAACAAGACTTCGTCTCAAGCTCCAAGATCGAGTGCTCCGTATCACAGTCCGCTTTCAGAGGTCACGTGCAACAAGTGCCAACAGAAGGGTCACTATGCCAACAAGTGTTTCAACTAGAGGCGTCTTCCTCCTCCTCCTCCTGTCAGATCGGCAAGTACAGCTGTGGTCAAGAATAACCCCAAGCACGCCAAGGTCAATTTGCTGAATGCAGCTCAGGCAGAGGACTCACCAGATGTGATCATGGGTAACCTTCCTGTTAATGATGTTCCTGCAAAAGTTCTTTTTGACACTGGTGCATCGCTTTCTTTTATTTCAACTCCATTTGTGGCCAAGCATGATTTTGTGACCGAAAGGATTCCTGTTCCATTGAAGATTGTGTCTCCGGGCAAGCAAATGACTTCTAACAATTGCGTCCCGGATGTCTCTATCACGTTGGGGGATTGCAAGTTTCTCTCTTCTCTGGTGGTTCTTGGTAACTCGGATATTGATCTTATTCTCGGAATGGATTGGCTTTCTAAGCACAAGGCACATCTTGATTATGCAGCCAGGCAAATTCAATTGACTCATTCGTCTGAGGATGTAATTGTCTTTGCCGCTCGTGATGATACTATCCGTCTGTTTTCTCTCAATGAGAAGGGTGAATTGGATGCCATCTCTCAAATTCCAGTCGTTTGCGAATATCAAGACGTCTTTCCAGAAGAGCTCCCAGGAATGCCTCCGCACCGGCCAGTTGAATTCGTTATTGATCTTGAGCCTGGTACGGAACCTGTGTGCAAACGTCCTTACAAGCTCGGACCTGAAGAGTTGAAGGAGCTGAAGAAGCAACTCGATATGCAAGAGAAAATGGGTCTCATCCGGCCTAGTTCTTCTCCGTGGGGTTCTGGTGTTCTTTTTGTGAAGAAGAAGGAAGGAACGGACCGACTTTGTGTCGATTACCGTCCAGTGAACAAGAAGACCATCAAGAACAAATACCCACTTCCCAACATCAATGAGCTCTTCGAACAACTCAAAGGTGCCCAAGTATTCTCCAAGCTTGATCTCCGTATGGCTTATCACCAGATTCACATTCGTGAAGAAGATATTCCCAAGACAACATTCAGAACAAGCTTTGGTTCATATGAATACACTGTCATGTCTTTTGGCCTCGCCAACGCTCCTCCAACGTTCTCTCGAATGATGAACTTCATCTTCAACGCCTACACCAATGACTTCGCTTTGGTCTATCT
This sequence comes from Triticum urartu, assembly GCF_003073215.2. Taxonomy (NCBI): domain Eukaryota; kingdom Viridiplantae; phylum Streptophyta; class Magnoliopsida; order Poales; family Poaceae; genus Triticum; species Triticum urartu. Next base: position 468,558,611 of record NC_053022.1, read on the forward strand.
CGACGACATTCTGGTTTTCTTGAAGAACAAGGAAGATCATGCCAAGCACTTGCGTTTGGTTCTTGAAAAGCTCAGGGAACATCAGTTCTATGCCAAGTTCTCCAAGTGTGAGTTTTGGCTCGATGAGGTTCTTTATCTTGGTCATATCATCTCTGCCAAGGGCATTGCCGTGAATCCTGAGAAGGTGTCTGCAATTGTGAATTGGGAACCTCCTCAGAATGTGAAGCAGCTCCGTTGCTTCCTCGGTCTCGCAAGCTATTGCCGAAGATTCGTTGAAAACTTTTCTAAGATCGCGAAGCCTCTCTCAAATCTTCTTCAGAAGCACGTCAAGTACGTTTGGTCTCCGGAGTGTGACATTGCTTTAAACACTTTGAAAGAGAAGTTGATCACTGCTCCAGTTCTGACTCCGCCTGATGAATCCAAACCGTACGAGGTCTTTTGTGATGCCTCTCTCCAAGGTCTTGGCGCAGTATTGATGCAAGAGAAGAAAGTTGTTGCTTATACATCTCGCCAGTTGAAGCCTAATGAGAAGAACTACCCCACTCATGATCTCGAGTTGGCGGCAGTTGTGCATGCTCTTTTGACTTGGAGACATCTTCTATTGGGAAGAAAAGTGGACATTTTCACTGATCACAAGAGTCTCAAGTACATCTTCACTCAGCCTAATGTCAACCTCAGGCAAACTCGATGGGTCGAAATGATTCAAGAGTATAATCCGAGTATTGAGTATACTCCAGGCAAGGCCAATGTGATTGCTGACGCATTGAGCAGGAAGGATTATTGCAACAGTCTTATTCTCAAGCCTTATCAACCCGAGCTTTGTGAAGTTTTCCGCAAACTTAATCTGCAAATTGTTCCTCAAGGTTTCCTCGCCAACCTTCAAGTCTCTCCTACCTTAGAAGACCAGATTCGCCAAGCGCAGCTTCTTGATGCTATGGTGAAAAAGGTGAAGTTTGGGATTGCCAAGAGTCAGTCCAAGTACAAGTGCTACCGCCTTGATGACAAGGACACTCTCTTCTTCGAGGATCGTATTGTTGTACGCAAAGGTGACCTTCGTAAAGTGATCATGAACGAGGCTCAAAATTCTCTCCTCTCCATCCACCCTGGGAGCACGAAAATGTATCAGGACCTCAAGCAAGCTTATTGGTGGACTCGAATGAAGCTTGAGATCGCTCAATTCGTGAATGAATGTGATGTCTGTAGAAGAGTGAAGGCAGAACACCAAAGGCCAGCTGGTCTCCTCCAACCTCTTGCCATTCCAGAATGGAAGTTTGACCACATTGAGATGGACTTCGTGACTGGGTTTCCAAAGTCCAAGTGTGGCAATGATGCTATATTCGTTGTCATCGATAAACTCACCAAAGTGGCTCATTTTCTGCCTATCAAAGAGTCGATCACTGCAGCTCAATTGGCGGAACTCTATACCTCTCGTATTGTCTCTCTGCACGGTATTCCACAAGTGATCTCTTCAGACCGTGGCAGCATCTTTACCTCCAAGTTTTGGGATTCTTTTCAGAAGGCCATGGGCACCAACATCCGCATCAGCACAGCTTTCCATCCTCAAACTAGCGGTCAAGTCGAGCGTGTCAACCAGATTCTTGAAGATATGCTCAGGGCTTGTGTGATCTCCTTCGGCATGAAGTGGGAGGATTGTATTCCTTATGCTGAATTCTCCTACAACAACAGTTTTCAAGCAAGTTCGGGCAAGGCCCCATTCGAAATTCTGTATGGCAGGAAGTGCCGTACCCCTCTCAACTGGTCTGAAACTGGTGAACGTCAGCTTTTGGGTAATGACTTAATCACAGAGGCAGAAGAAATGTGCAAAGTCATTCGTGATAACCTCAAAGCGGCCCAATCCCGCCAGAAAAGCTACTATGATAGTAATCACCGTGATTTGGCTTTCGAGATCGGAGATCATGTTTACCTCCGTGTCTCTCTGATGAAAAGTACTCGTCGCTTCGGTATCAAAGGGAAGCTTGCCCCCAGATACGTGGGACCTTTCAAGATCGTCAGCAAGAGAGGCGACCTCGCCTATCAACTCGAGCTTCCTTCAAACTTTACAAATGTTCATGACGTGTTCCATGTCTCTCAGCTTCGAAAGTGCTTCAAGACTCCTGACCGCACCGTCATCTTCGAGGACATTGAGCTCCAAGAAGATCTCTCTTATCGTGAGCACCCAGTTACTATTCTTGAAGAGACTGAACGCAAGACTCGCAACAAGTCAATCAAATTTCTCAAAGTCAAGTGGTCACACCATTCCGACCGTGAAGCTGCCTGGGAATGCGAGGATCACCTCCGTTCTGAGTACCCGGCGTTCTTTCAGTCCTAGATCTCGGGACGAGATCCTTTCGTAGTGGTGAGTGTTGTAACACCCCGGATGTAACTTTCCCTATTTGTACTCCAACTCTTGCCGTTTCTGGCGTTAAGTTATATTTATTTCCTTGGGTTTGGGTTTCGTCTCCGTGTGTTTTTTTCGTTGTCATGCATCTCATATCATGTCATCATGTGCATTGCATTTGCATACGTGTTCATCTCATGCATTCGAGCATTTTCCCCGTTGTCCGTTTTGCATTCCAGCGCTTCGTTCTCCTCCGGTGGTCATTTCTAGCTTTCTTTCGTGTGTGGGGATTAAACATTTCCGGATTGGACCGAGACTTGCCAAGCGGCCTTGGTTTACTACCGGTAGACCGCCTGTCAAGTTTCGTACCATTTGGACTTCGTTTGATACTCCAACGGTTAACCGAGGGACCGAAAAGGCCTCGTGTGTGTTGCAGCCCAACACCCCTCCAATTTGGCCCAGAACCCATCTAACTCTGCTCCATGTCCTAGAGCATTCAATCACGATCGCGTGGCCGAAAACCGCACCTCATTTGGACTCTCCTAGCTCCCTCTATGCCTATAAATAGCCCCTCCTCCGAAATCCCGGATCTCCTCGTCCAAACCCTAGAAAAGTCCTCCTCGCGCCGGCCGGACACGTCCGCCGCCTCCGCCAGCCAACCAACAGCCGCCACGTGTCCCTTGCGGGACCGCTTCGCCGCCGCCGCCGCTGAGGCCCACCGAGCCTAGCGCGGGCCCCCGCGGCCCAGTCCCACGCCCCGCCGCCCGGCTCGTCCCGCCGCCCGTGCCCCTCGCCGGCTTCCTCGACTTCGGTGGCCGCGCCGCCGCACGCCATCGCCGCCCCGCCGCGCGACCTCGCCGGCCGGCTCCGCCTCCGCCGCGAGCTCGCCGCCCCGCGTCCCCGGTGGCCGCCGTCGCCGTCCGCCGCCAGATCCGGCCCGGATCCGGCCGGGTCCGGCTCTCCCTCTCCTCCCCGCCGGTTTTTGCGACCTCGCCGGAGCAAGTCAACCCTCGCCGGAGCTCCTCGGTTCGCGTGCCGATCCAGATCTGGGACGAACCCTAGGTCAAAATTCTTCTAAGTCCTCGGAATTTTCAGTCCAAGTGCTCAGGTTCGAGGCCCCGTAACTTTGCACTCGTAGCTCCGATTCATGCATATAGCATATCAAAATTTTCATCTCAGAGATTACATCATTTCATTCCATTGCATCATTTTCATTTGAGTTCATCTTGATGCCCGAAATGCTGTTAGAAGAGGGCTACTTGAGTTAATTGTCAGATCTGCTACTCGGTTTAGCACTTTTGTCATTTTTGCCATGATTATTGTGTGCATGATATGCCCGTGAGTCCTACATATGTTTTGTTAAGGGTTTTGTCATCTTCCCAGAGGTGCAACCCATGTATTTTTAGGATGTGTGTAGTGTCTTGTGCAAACTTGCAAAGTGGTGCACTTGCTAATTCTGTTTTCAGGGACTTGGTAATTTCACTAAGTCCTGCAGCTGTTTATCTCATGATGCCATATGTTCTTGTTGTTTCCTAGTGATCAGTGCCTCTTTTGAGGATGATCAGTAAGAGAGTTTTGTTAATCTTGTAGTGCTCTATCCATCCATGTATATTTTTGAAATTATGGAGCACCCTAGCTTGAGTCAATCGAGCTCTACTTTTGCTACATTGTGAATCTGGGCAGACCGTCAACTTGTTTGCGATTTTGCCGATGTTATTGTAGTTGATCCGTGCATGCTATGCCATTGTTCTTGCCATGTCTAGCTTGCATTTTGTGCCTTATTTATGGATGTATGCTTGTTTTGCCTTGACTTGCACCGTGGTGAGTGCATCGAGCTCGTAAACATGCCTTCGTGAGTTATGTTTCAGCATGTCCCAGTTTTCACTAAGTCTGAAAACTGATTATGTTTTTGCCATGTTCGTGTGCTTGTTAGTATATTTTGTGATCCATTCTGGCTCAAGGTCACTAAGAGACTTTTGTTAAGCTTGTTGAGTAGCTCCATTCCATGTCTTTATTTGTCATGTTGAGGTCCTGTAGCATGTTGCTTTGTTTCTCCGAAGAGGGCTATATGATCTGAAATTCCAGACAAGTGTTAATTTCACTAAGTCTGAGATCTATTTTACCATTTGCGTTTTTGCCATGCTTGTTTGAACCTCCTAATGGATGAATTGGCCGTAGCTCAGTGCTAGACTTTTATTAAGAATCTTGTGTGCATCCCTGCCATGTATTTTGTTGTCATGTTTGGGTGCTGTAGCATGTTCATTTCGTTGCATTTAGATGCCTACTTGCTGTAAATCGCAGACCGGTGTCATTTTTAAATCGCTTGCCATTTCCAAACCGTAACTCCGATTCCGGCGTTCTTTATATCGTTTTCAAGCGATTTCATATCATCTTTCCAGTGGCACACTTGGATTTCCAAGTTGAGGCCAGGGTCATGCATTTCCTGTCATATCTTGCATTTTGCATCTCGCATCGCATCCCGCATAGCATATCATCTTTGCATTGTGTTGTTTGAGTTTGCACGTGGTTGATTGTATCCTTGTTGCTTGTTTGTCTTGTTTGGGTAGAGCCGGGAGACGAGTTCGCTAACGAGGAGCCCGTTGAGTTTGCTTTCGAGGATCCAGTCAACTCTGACAACTGTGCAGGCAAGATGATCATACCCTCGAAATCACTACTATCTTTGCTATGCTAGTTTGCTCGCTCTTTTGCTATGCCATTGCTACGATGCCTACCACTTGCTTGCAAGCCTCCCAAATTGCCATGTCAAACCTCTAACCCACCATGTCCTAGCAAACCGTTGATTGGCTATGTTACCGCTTTGCTCAGCCCCTCTTATAGCGTTGCTAGTTGCAGGTGAAGATTGGAGGCCGTTCCTTGTTGGAACATCTTTTATTTACTTGTTGGGATATCATTATATTCTTGTTATCTTAATGCATCTATATACTTGGTAAAGGGTGGAAGGCTCGGCCTCTCGCCTAGTGTTTTGTTCCACTCTTGCCGCCCTAGTTTCCGTCATATCGGTGTTATGTTCCCGGATTTTGCGTTCCTTACGCGGTTGGGTTATAATGGGAACCCCTTGATAGTTCGCCTTGATTAAAGCTTTTCAGCAATGCCCAACCTTGGTTTTACCATTTTCCACTAGCCTCTTTTCCCTTGGGTTCCGGAGCCGAGGGTCATCTTATTTTAAACCCCCCCGGGCCAGTGCTCCTCTGAGTGTTGGTCCAACCATGAGCCCTGCACGGGGCCACCTCGGGGAAACTTGAGGGTTGGTTTTACTCGTAGCTTGACCTATCTGAGTGTGCCCTGAGAACGAGATATGTGCAGATCCTATCGGGATTTGTCGGCACATTCGGGCGGTGTTGCTGGTCTTGTTTTAACCTGTCGAAGTGTCTTGAGTTACCGAGATACCGAGCCTGATCGGAACGTCTTGGAAGGAGGTCTATTCCTTCGTGACCGTGAGAGCTTGTCATGGGCTAAGTTGGGACTCCCCTGCAGGGATTGAACTTTCGAAAGCTGTGCCCGCGGTTATGGGCAGATGGGAATTTGTTAATGTCCGGTTGTAGATAACTTGAACCTTAATTAATTTAAAATGAGTCAACTGAGTGTGTTACCGTGATGGCCTCTTCTCGGCGGAGTCCGGGAAGTGGACACGGTGTTGGAGTTATGTTGTGCAGGTTGTTTCCTCTAGTTTCTCGCTCGCGCTTTGCCTCCTCTTCTCGCTCTCTTTTGCGAATAAGTAGCCACCATATATGCTAGTCGCTTGCTGCAGCTCCACATATATTTACCTTACCCTTCCTATAAGCTTAACATAGTCTTGATCGCGAGGGTGCGAGATTGCTGAGTCCCTGTGGCTCACAGATACTATAACTCCAGATGCAGGTCCAGGTGATTCCGCTCCAGGTGACGAGTATGAGCTCAAGTGGGAGTTCGACGAGGACTCTCAACGTTATTATGTTTCCTTTCCCGACAATCAGTAGTGGTGCCCAGTTGGGGGTGATTGGGACTGTGTCGCATGTTGGGTTTTTTCTTCTATTTTGGCGCCGTAGTCGGGCCATGAGTGTTTGGATGATGTATGTTATTTATGTACTCTGATGTGACGTGGCGAGTGTAAGCCAACTATGTTCTCCCCTTTATTATTCACAATTACATGGGATGTTGTGAAGATTGCCTAACTTGCGACATATGCCTTCAATGCGATTATGTCTCTAAGTCGTGCCTCGACACGTGGGAGCTATAGTCGCATCGAGGGTGTTACAGACAAGGACTCCTCTTTTTTACCCACGCCTTCTTCTTCCCTGCCCATCCATTCTCGCGCACTCGAGCTCCAGCGCCCAAGTTCGCATCTTCTTCGCAAAAACACTCTGAACATGTCCGGAGCGGGAGGCAAGTGGATGGCCTCCTCCGTTACGGAGGAGAACATCATGAAGCTCCGGGAAGATGGATACCTGGCCACGGATATCGCGCATCGGCTCCCAAGCGCGGGGCAGATCGTTCCTACCCCCGAGCCGTACGAAAGGGTTGTATTCCTTACCCATTTCATCCGCGGGCTGGGATTTCCCCTCCACCCATTTGTTCGCGGGCTTATGTTCTACTACGGGTTGGACTTCCATGATCTGGCCCCCAATTTTATCCTCAACATCTCAGCGTTATCGTCATGTGCGAGGCTTTCCTCCGCATCAAGCCCCACTTTGGCCTGTGACTGAAGACCTTCAATGTCAAACCGAAGGTGGTAGTCGGCCAGCAAGCGGAGTGCGGAGGCGCCATGGTGGGCAAAATGCCCAACGTCACCTGGCTCGAAGGCTCCTATGTGGAGACCGTGAAGGGGTGGCAATCGACGTGGTTCTACATCACCGAGCCACGCGACACCAATTGGGTGGCGGCCCCCGAATTCCGATCCGGCATCCCCATGCAGCTAACCTCTTGGAAAGAGAAGGGCTTATCTTGGGGTTCATCGGTGGAGCTGACCGGACTCCAGAACTGTGTTAAAAACATGATAAGCAAGAAAATCAAGCTTGTCAACATGGTCCAGGTCATGCTCTTCCGCCGGATCCTCCCGTGTCAAAGACGGGCATTCAATATGTGGGAGTTTGACTCGGCAAAGCACCATACGCTGCGAGAGCTCTTCGACACGACGCACCAGGACATCTAGGGGGTGCTGTTCAAGTCTGCCGAGGTACCTCCTCCCCTTACCGAGGACTGCGGACTCAGCGCAAAGCGCCCTGCTAATGTGGTAAGCTCCTTATATCTCATAAGGTGTTTCTTTCCCTAGTATAATTATGTGAGGGATCTGAGCCTCCACATTATTTGACAGGAATGGGTTGTGACAGCGGAGCGGATCGACTATCTGGCCCCACTGCTCGAAGATCCAGCAAGTACTCTCCTGACGGAGATGCTGGTGTTGGGTTTCGTAGTAATTTCAAAAAAATTTCCTACGCACACGCAAGATCATGTGATGCATAGCAACGAGAGGGGAGAGTGTTGTCTACGTACCCACGCAAACCGACTGCGGAAGCATTGATGCAACATAGAGGAAGTTGCCGTACGTCTTCACGATCCAACCGATCAAGCACCGAAACTACGGCACCTCCGAGTTCGAGCACACGTTCAGCTCGATGACGATCCCCGGACTCCGATCCAGCAAAGTGTCGGGGAAGAGTTCCGTCAGCACGACGGCGTGGTGACGATCTTGATGTACTACAGCAGCAGGGCTTCGCCTAAACTCCGCTACAGTATTATCGAGGACTATGGTGGCTGGGGCACCGCACACGGCTAAGGAATAGATCACGTGGATCAACTTGTGTGTTCTAGGGTGCCTCTACCTCAGTATATAAAGGACCAAAGGGGGGAGGCTGGCCGGCCACAAGGGGCGCGCCAGGAGAGTCCTACTCCCTCTGGGAGTAGGATTCCCCCCCCCCAATCCTAGTTGGAATAGGATTCCTTGAGGGGGGAAAGAGAGAGAGGGGGCCGGCCACCTCTCCTAGTCCTAATAGGACTAGGGGAAGGGGGGAGGCGCACAGTCACCTTGGGCTGCCCCTTTCTCCTTTCCACTAAAGCCCACTAAGGCCCATCTAGCTCCCGGGGGGTTCCGGTAACCTCCCGGTACTCCGGTAAAATCCCGATTTCACCCGGAACACTTCCGATATCCAAACATAGGTTTCCAATATATCAATATTTACGTCTCGACCATTTCGAGACTCCTCGTCATGTCCATGATCACATCCGGGACTCTCAACAACCTTCGGTACATCAAAATGCATAAACTCATAATATAACTGTCATCGTTACCTTAAGCGTGCGGACCCTACGGGTTCGAGAACAATGTAGACATGACCGAGACATGTCTCCAGTCAATAACCAATAGCGGGACCTGGATGCCCATATTGGCTCCTACATATTCTACGAAGATCTTTATCGGTCAGACCGCATAACAACATACGTTGTTCCCTTTGTCATCGGTATGTTACTTGCCCGAGATTCGATCGTCGGTATCCCATACCTAGTTCAATCTCGTTACTGGCAAGTCTCTTTACTCGTTCCGTAATACATCATCCCGCAACTAACTCATTAGTTGCAATGCTTGCAAGGCTTATGTGATGTGCATTACCGAGAGGGCCCAGAGATACCTCTCCGACAATCGGAGTGACAAATCCTAATCTCGAAATATGCCAACCCAACATGTACCTTTGGAGACACCTGTAGTACTCCTTTATAATCACCCAGTTACATTGTGACATTTGTTAGTACCCAAAGTGTTCCTCCGGTAAACGGGAGTTGCATAATCTCATAGTTATAGGAACATGTATAAGTCATGAAGAAAGCAATAGCAACATACTAAACGATCGGGTGCTAAGCTAATGGAATGGATCATGTCAATCAGATCATTCAACTAATGATGTGACCTCGTTAATCAAATAACAACACTTTGTTCATGGTTAGGAAACATAACCATCTTTGATTAACGAGCTAGTCAAGTAGAGGCATACTAGTGACACTAAGTTTGTCTATGTATTCACACATGTATTATGTTTCCGGTTAATACAATTCTAGCATGAATAATAAACATTTATCATGATATAAGGAAATAACTAATAACTTTATTATTGCCTCTAGGGCATATTTCCTTCAGCTGGTTCCGACGCCCTATGAGGCGCCGGAGAAGAAGGCCAAGAGGAAGGCCGCGGGGACCAGGAAACATCTCCGGTGCAAGGTCGTATCGGAATCATCGTCCGATAACACCGAGACGCCCTCCTCCCACGAAGACGAGGAGGAGGAAGAGGAAAATTCTCCCCATCCAGCCAGGGGCGGGGGGGGGGGGGATAAGAAAAGGAAGGCTTCCCCATCCGGGGAGGCCAAAGGGTCCAAGAAGGGAAGAGCCCTCCTTCCGGACCGCTCCACCACGGCCGCGTTCAATGACAAGGAGTGGTTGCCCAGGGACAAGCCCCTGGCGAAGTCGTAAGTATCCGGATACCACAACAGTTCTGGTATATTTCGTTTTATTGTTTCTTATCATGCCGAACATGATCATGCAGCCCACCCAAGGACCATCTCGACGTATCCTCTTCGGATGGGTCTCTGGGCCTGTCGGAGATGAACAGTGATTCGCTCTCGACCGCCTCCTCCCCCCGCCCTACGGACGAGGCCGAGGTGTTGTCCTGAAGGGCACCAAGCCAAGGGAAGGTAGTTCTGGGGGCGCCCCAAGGTGACCTCCCAGACGCCGGGCGCATGGGAGGCAAGGCTCCCATGGGCCCTAATGACGGGGGTAGCAAGTCCGACCCCCGGCCGAATACTGCGCCGGAACCTCCCGTGGTTCCGCGGGCGACCCCTCACAAAGGGGGGTGAGCCATCTGTGCCGATGTCCTCTGTCCATCCAGAGGCATTGGACAACTTGCTGGAAGCGCTTCTTGGCGCTTCCATTGACGAAGAGCACCGCACTATCATGAGTGTAGTTGTAGAGAAGGTTCAGTCCGCTAAAAGCGGACTGACTGAAGCCTCTGCCAGCCTCTTAATAGGCTTTGATGTAAGCAATCAATTTATAAGAAAATGCTATAGCATAGACAGTAGGCCTTGATGCTCTGTTTGGCGTTCGCAAAGAAAGTCCGAACAGAGGATCAAATAATAATCACAGGAGTCTATCAGAATGTGTCTTATGTGAATAAGCAGGCTTCGCTGCTGGCCGCTGCCGCTCGCACTGCGGAGGTCTCCACACTGAAGCGGGACCTTGTGCGGTCCGAAAAGAGCTCGGCCTTACCAAGAGGCAGCTCGAAGAGAACAAAGGTAAGTAATACCCGTCCGTATATTGATAGGGAATAAAAAAGAATGTGGTTGTTAAGTCACAGGATCATCATGAATTTTGCTAGGGGCCATGACCGAAGTGGCGTCCCTGAAGGAGGTGCTATCCGAGGCTAAAGACAAAGCGGCCAAGGAGCGCACCGAGCGCGAGAAGCAAGAGGCTTGAGTTGGCGAGGTGCAACAAGAGCTCTAGGATTTCGTCAAAAAATACGAGTCCTTGGAGCGTGACTCTAAGACGCAAGGGTCTGAGCTTGCGAAGGCCCTTGAGAATGCAAAAAATGCCAAGGCCGAAGCCCACAAGGCCCTCCAGGAGCTTCAGGCGGTCCAGAAGATAGCGGCGGGTAAGGAATTCATTATGCAAAGCAAGCATGTGAAGGAAACTTTCCTTTTACTTACCCAAGTTCGGAGCTCTCCAGGAGCGTTCGCAGATCTTCCCCGCAGTGTGTCCAATGCCGCGAAATTTTACCGGGCCGAGGAAGGGAGCTTGACGGAGAAGTTGTTCTGGTCTCAGTATACTAGGACCAAACATCTGATGCCCTTGAGAGACTAGTTGAAGCAATTGGTCGAGCTCCACAAGGCAGCCGAACAGGCCATGAAGGGCCTCATAGTCCGGATGTGGCCTGACGAGCCCCTGTCTGGCAGCTACTTTGGCCTGGTGAGGCGGCTTGTGAATGCCCGCCCACGGCTTGAAGTCATAAAGCGGTCCGTTTGCATTGAGGGTGCGCGCATGGCTTTTGCCCGAGCGAAAGTGCACTGGGCGAAGATGAACGCCGAGAAGCTGGTGAAGGAGGGGCCGCCGGAGGGCAAGGAGCATCGCTGCCCCGAGAAGTATTATGACAACGTCCTGAAGGGTGCCCGCCTTGTGGCGGAGGAATGTTCTAAGGATGTAATATTTGAATGAATGTACCCATGTGATCCTGTAATATGAAAACGAGTTCGTCTGCGCTATATAATGCTTGTTGATTTAAAATATTACCTTCTGTGCGGCCGTTCATAAAATCTGAGAGTTGGCCAATCGTCGGCTTCTGCCCTCATGTAGCTAGTACTGAGGTGTTCGGGATAAATCTGATCACTCTTTATCCCAGTTTTGGGTCCTTCGAAGGAGGTGTTCAGCACAATGAACCAGGCAATCGGACTATAAGGCTTCATCACTCTCACTTAGCCATAGAAGTCTAGAATTTTAAATTTTGGCGAAGCCCCTGGTATTCGGAAGGCCGAACATGGGGCGCTATGAACGCCTAACTCGGACAAGGCCGACTCCTCGCCTGAAGCGGAAAAAATCTTTAGGGACTTGGGACCTCTCGAATAGCGACCAGCTCTCGCCGCATCATGACAGTTAGTTTTCGGCTTTCTCTACCGAGGTTCTTGTCCGGAAGAACCGGGACACAATCGCAGTAGTTCTCCCAGTGCTACCTTAGCCGATATAGCAGAACGTAAGGCACCAAAACATGATTCGGAGCCAGGCAAACCCAACTATTGACCCAAGACATGATTCGGAGCTGATGCATATAATGCTATAAGTTCGGGGTGCCGCACTGTCGAAAGTGTTTGGACTTTTCTTGCCGTGTTATGGGTACACTGAAGCCCCTGGCATACTAAACGTACCAGAATGTACGGGAGCAACTTGTCGTGAATAGACAAACAAGGAAAGAAAAAAAGAAGATGAAGAAATGTAATAATAAGCTGACGTTGTGCATTGTTATTTCTAGGATACGTCAAAGTGTATGTGTATAAGTAGTACAATAAGCAGAAATAAGACTATCTGACATGTTCGATCCAAGGGCAAGCTGCATGCGGGTATGTAAAACAGGTATAACGATCGGTATGAGAGACCACCTAGGTATTCCCTTGTACATCAAAGCTTCTTGCTCCCTTGGTGCTTCCCTCCCGTGATGGGTCCGATGATCTAGCTATCGGAGAGGGCCTCCAGAGAATAGGGTCCTGAAAGGAAGAAAATGATAAAGATATACTGGTCCTGAGGCGGTTGAACCGCATTGTGGGACGTGCCATAGCCGTGCCTCTGCCTATACCCATGGTATCTTTAGTGCATAGTTATGTACGCACAGCGTAAATTTTGTCGCTTGACTGGGACTAGGACGGAGGCCGAATTGCTAGGCGAGCTCTAAACGCGCCTGGCGATTCTGTTGCAGGTTATTCTGGACTCGCTTGAATCCATCAAAAGGCTGCTGTGCATTTCTGCTGCAAGGGCCGCAGTGTGCTCCTTCGTGCGGAGCGAGCGTTCTGTGTTTCTGTTAACTGTTATAACCCCGCGAGGTCCTGGCATTTTGAGCTTGAGGTATGCATAATGTGGTACTGCATTGAATCTAGCGAATGCGGTTCGTCCCAGTAGTGCGTGATAGCCACTGCGGAAGGGGACGATATCGAAGATTAACTCTTCGCTTCGGAAGTTATCCGGAGATCCGAAGACCACTTCCAGTCTGATTGAGCCTGTGCAACATGCCTATACACCTGGTATGACACCTTTGAAGATGGTTTTTGTGGGTTTGATCCTCAAGGGGTCTATACCCATTTTGCGCTCCGTATCCTGATAAAGCGGGTTCAGGCTGCTGCCACCGTCCATAAGGACTCGAGTTAGGTGGAATCCGTCAATGATAGGATCAAGGACCAATGCGGTTGAACCGCCATGATGGATACTAGCGGGGTGGTCCCTGCGATCAAAAGTGATTGGACAAGAAGACCATAGGTTGAACTTTGGGGCGACTGGCCCCATCGCGTAGACGTCCCTGAGTGCATGCTTCCGTTCCCGCTTGGGGATATGGGTTGCGTATATCATGTTCACCGTTTTCACTTGGGGAGGAAATTTCTTCCGTCCTCCTGTGTTCGGCGGCCGGGGCTCCTCCTCGTCGTCGCTATGCAGCCCCTTTTCCTTGCTTTCGGCATTCAACTTGCCGGCCTGTTTGAACACCCAACATTCTCTGTTGGTGTGGTTGGCTGGCTTATCGGGGGTGCCGTGAATTTGACACGAGCGTTCGAGTATGCGGTCCAAACTGGACGGGCCCGGATTGTTTCTTTTGAACGGCTTTTTCCGCTGACCAGATTTGGAGCCATTGAATCCGGCATTGACTGTCGTGTCTTCGGCATTATCGCCGTTGTTGCGGTGCTTGTATCTGTTGCGATGTGGCTTGCCGTTGCTGTCTCTGGCCTCCAATGTGCCAGGGTTGCTTGCTGTGTTGTTGCTACGGGCCAACCAGCTATCCTCGCCCATGCAGAAGTGGGTCATGAGTGTTGTGAGGGCTGCCATGGACTTTGGCTTCTCTTGGCCGAGATGTCTGGCGAGCCACTCGTCATGGATGTTATGTTTAAATGCCGCTAGGGCTTCAGCATCCGGACAATCCACAATTTGGTTCTTTTGTTGGGGAACGTAGTAATTTCAAAAAATTTCCTACGCACACACAAGATAATGGTGATGCATAGCAATGAGAGGGGAGAGTGCTGTCTACGTACCCTCGTAGACCGGCAACGGAAGTGTTGACACAACATAGAGGAAGTAGTCATACGTCTTCCCGATCCGACCAATCCAAGCACCGAACGTACGGCACCTTCGAGTTCTAGCACACGTTCAGCTCAATGACGATCCCCGGACTCCGATCCAGCAAAGTGTCAGGGAAGAGTTCCGTCAGCACGACGGCGTGGTGACGATCTTGATGTTCAACTGTCGCAGGGCTTCGCCTAAGCACCACTACAATATTATCGAGGATTATGGTGGAAGGGGGCACCGCACACGGCTAAGAAAATGATCACGTGGATCAACTTGTGTGTCTAGGGGTGCCCCCTGCCCCCGTATATAAAGGAGCAAGGGGAGGAGGCCGGCCAGCCCTATGGCGCGCCAAGGAGGAGTCCTCCTCCTAATAGGAGTAGGACTCCTACTAGGAGGGGGAAGGAAGTGGGGAGGGAGAAGGAAAGGGGGGCGCCGCCCCCCCTCTCCTAGTCCAATTCGGACCAGGGGGAGGAGGCGCGCGGCCCACCCTGGCTGCCCCTCTCTCTCTCCACTAAGGCCCATATGGCCCATTACTTCTCCCGGGGGGTTCCGGTAACCCTCCGGCTCTCCGGTTTTCTCCGAAATCACCCGGAACACTTCCGGTGTCCGAATATAGCCGTCCAATATATCAATCTTTTATGTCTCGACCATTTCGAGACTCCTCGTTATGTCTGTGATCACATCCAGGACTCCGAACTAACTTTGGTACATCAAAACTCATAAACTCATAATATAACTGTCATCGAAACCTTAAGCGTGCGGACCCTACGGGTTCGAGAACAATGTAGACATGACCGAGACATGTCTCCGGTTAATAACCAATAGCGGAACCTGGATGCTCATATTGGCTCCCACATATTCTACGAAGATCTTTATCGGTCAGACCGCATAACAACATACGTTGTTCCCTTTGTCATCGGTATGTTACTTGCCCGAGATTCGATCGTCGGTATCTCAATACCTAGTTCAATCTCATTACCGGCAAGTCTCTTTACTCGTTTCGTAATACATCATCTCGCAACTAACTCATTAGTTGCAATGCTTGCAAGGCTTATGTGATTTGCATTACCGAGAGGGCCCAGAGATACCTCTCCGACAATCGGAGTGACAAATCCTAATCTCGAAATACGCCAACCCAACATTTACCTTTGGACACACCTGTAGAGATCCTTTATAATCACCCAGTTACGTTGTGACGTTTGGTAGCACACAAAGTGTTCCTCCGACAAACGGGAGTTGCATAATCTCATAGTCATAGGAACATGTATAAGTCATGAAGAAAGCAATAGCGACATACTAAACGATCGGGTGCTAAGCTAATGGAATGAGTCATGTCAATCACATCATTCTCCTAATAATGTGATCTCGTTAATCAAATGACAACACATTTCTATGGTTAGGAAACATATCCATCTTTGATTAACGAGCTAGTCAAGTAGAGGCATACTAGTGACGTTTAGTTTGTCTATGTATTCACACAAGTATTATCTTTCCGGATAATACAATTCTAGCATGAATAATAAACATTTATCATGATATAAGGAAATAAAATAATAACATTATTATTGCCTCTAGGGCATATTTCCTTCAGTCTCCCACTTGCACTAGAGTCAATAATCTAGATTACACAGTAATGATTCTAACACCCATGGAGGTTTGGTGTTGATCATGTTTTGCTCGTGGAAGAGGCTTAGTCAACGGATCTGCAACATTCAGATCCGTATGTATCTTGCAAATCTCTATGTCTCCCACCTGGACTAGATCCCAGATGGAATTGAATCGTCTCTTGATGTGCTTGGTTCTCTTGTGAAATCTGGATTCCTTTGCCAAGGCAATTGCACCACTATTGTCACAAAATATTTTCATTGGACCCGATGCACTAGGTATGACACCTAGATCGGATATGAACTCCTTCATCCAGACTCCTTCGTTTGCTACTTGCGAAGCAGCTATGTACTCCACTTCACATGTAGATCCCGCCACAATGCTTTGTTTAGAACTGGACCAACTGACAGCTCCACCGTTTAATGTAAACACGTATCCGGTTTGCGATTTAGAATCGTCCGGATCAGTGTCAAAGCTTGCATCAACATAACCATTTACGATGAGCTCTTTGTCACCTCCATATATGAGAAACATATCCTTAGTCCTTTTCAGGTATTTCAGGATGTTCTTGACCGCTGTCCAGTGATCCACTCCTGGATTACTTTGGTACCTCCCTGCTAGACTTATAGCACGACACACATCAGGTCTGGTACACAACATTGCATACATGATAGATCCTATGGCTGAACCATAGGGAACATCTTTCATTTTCTCTCTATCTTCTGCATTGGTCGGGCATTGAGTCTTACTCAATTTCACACGTTGTAACACAAGCAAGAATCCTTTCTTTGCTTGATCCATTTTGAACTTCTTCAAAATTTTGTCAAGGTATGTGCTTTGTGAAAGTCCAATTAAGCGTCTTGATCTATCTCTATAGATCTTAATGCCCAATATGTAAGCAGCTTCACCGAGGTCTTTCATTGAAAAACTCTTATTCAAGTATCCCTTTATGCTATCCAGAAATTCTATATCATTTCCGATTAGTAATATGTCATCTACATATAATATCAGAAATGCTACAGAGCTCCCACTCACTTTCTTGTAAATACAGGCTTCTCCAAAAGTCTGTACAAAACCAAATGCTTTGATCACACTATCAAAGCGTTTATTCCAACTCTGAGAGGCTTGCACCAATCCATAAATGGATCGCTGGAGCTTGCACACTTTGTTAGCTCCCTTTGGATCAACAAAACCTTCTGGCTGCATCATATACAACTCTTCTTCCAGAAATCCATTCAGGAATGCAGTTTTGACATCCATCTACCAAATTTCATAATCATAAAATGCGGCAATTGCTAACATGATTCGGACAGACTTAAGCATCGCTACGGGTGAGAAGGTCTCATCGTAGTCAATCCCTTGAACTTGTTGAAAACCTTTTGCGACAAGTCAAGCTTTGTAGACAGTAACATTACCTTCAGCGTCAGTCTTCTTCTTGAAGATCCATTTATTCTCAATTGCTTGCCGATCATTGGGCAAGTGAACCAGAGTCCATACTTTGTTCTCATACATGGATCCCATCTCAGATTTCATGGCTTCAAGCCATTTTGTGGAATCTGGGCTCACCATCGCTTCTCCATAGTTCGTAGGTTCATCATGCTCTAGTAGCATGACTTCCAGAACAGGATTACCGTACCACTCTGGTGCGGATCTTACTCTGGTTGATCTATGAGGTTCAGTAGAATCTTGTTCTGAAGTTTCATGATCATCATCATTAGCTTCCTCACTAATTGGTGTAGGTGTCACAGAAACTGGTCTCTGTGATGTACTACTTTCCAATAAGGGAGCAGGTACAGTTACCTCATCAAGTTCTACTTTCCTCCCACTCACTTCTTTCGAGAGAAACTCCTTCTCTAGAAAGTTTCCGAATTTAGCAACAAAAGTCTTGCCTTCGGATCTGTGATAGAAGGTGTATCCAATAGTTTCCTTTGGATATCCTATGAAGACACATTTCTCCGATTTGGGTTCAAGCTTATCAGGTTGAAGCTTTTTCACATAAGCATCGCAACCCCAAACTTCTAGAAACGACAACTTTGGTTTCTTGCCAAACCACAGTTCATAAGGCGTCGTCTCAACGGATTTTGATGGTGCCCTATGTAACGTGAATGCGGCTGTCTCTAGAGCATAACCCCAAAACGATAGCGGTAAATCAGTAAGAGACATCATAGATCGCACCATATCAAGTAAAGTACGATTACGACATTCGGACACACCATTACGCTGTGGTGTTCTGGGTGGCATGAGTTGCAAAACTATTCCCCATTGTTTCAAATGTACACCAAACTCGTAACTCAAATATTCTCCTCCACGATCAGATCGTAGGAATTTTATTTTCTTGTTACGATGATTTTCAATTTCACTCTGAAATTCTTTGAACTTTTCAAATGTTTCAGACTTATGTTTCATTAAGTAGATATACCCATATCTGCTTAAGTCATCTGTGAAGGTGAGAAAATAACGATATCCACCACGAGCCTCAACATTCATCGGACCACATACATCTGTATGTATGATTTCCAACAAATCTGTTGCTCTCTCCATAGTACCAGAGAACGGCGTTTTTGTCATCTTACCCATAAGGCATGGTTCGCAAGTACCAAGCGATTCATAATCAAGTGGTTCCAAAAGTCCATCAGTATGGAGTTTCTTCATGCGCTTTACACCAATATGACCCAAACGGTAGTGCCACAAATAAGTTGCACTATCATT
Source organism: Triticum urartu (assembly GCF_003073215.2). Taxonomy (NCBI): domain Eukaryota; kingdom Viridiplantae; phylum Streptophyta; class Magnoliopsida; order Poales; family Poaceae; genus Triticum; species Triticum urartu. The sequence goes on from NC_053022.1 coordinate 468,577,051, forward strand.
ATCAACTCTGCATCTTTTCGCTTCAACATTATGAATATGTGTGTCACTACTATCGAGATTTAATAAGAATAGACCACTCTTTAAGGGTGCATGACCATAAAAGATATTACTCATATAAATAGAACAACCATTATTCTCTGATTTAAATGAATAACCGTCTCGCATCAAACAAGATCCAGATATAATTTCATGCTTAACGCTGGCACCAAATAACAATTATTTAGGTCTAATAGTAATCCCGAAGGTAGATGTAGAGGTAGTGTGCCGACCGCGATCACATCGACTTTGGAACCATTTCCCACACGCATTGTCACCTCGTCCTTAGCCAATCTTCGCTTAATCCGTAGTCCCTGTTTCGAGTTGCAAATGTTAGCAACAGAACCAGTATCAAATACCCAGGTGCTACTGCGAGCATTAGTAAGGTACACATCAATAGCATGTATATGACATATACCTTTGTTCACCTTGCCATCCTTCTTATCCGCCAAATACTTGGGGTAGTTCCACTTCTAGTGACCAGTCTGCTTGCAGTAGAAGCACTCAGTTTCAGGCTTAGGTCCAGGTTTGGGTTTCTTCTCTTGAGTAGCAACTTGCTTGCTGTTCTTTTTGAAGTTCCCCTTCTTCTTTCCTTTGCCCTTTTTCTTGAAACTAGTGGTCTTGTTGACCATCAACACTTGATGCTCCTTCTTGATTTCTACCTCCGCAGCTTTCAGCATTGCGAAGAGCTCGGGAATAGTCTTATTCATCCCTTGCATATTATAGTTCATCACGAAGCTCTTGTAGCTTGGTGGTAGTGATTGGAGAATTCTGTCAATGCCGCAATCATCTGGAAGATTAACTCCCAATTGAATCAAGTGATTATTATACCGAGGCATTTTGAGTATATGCTCACTGACAGAACTGTTCTCTTCCATCTTGCAGCTATAGAACTTATTGGAGACTTCATACCTCTCAATCCGGGCATTTTCTTGAAATATTAACTTCAACTCCTGGAACATCTCATATGCTCCATGACGTTCATAACGTCATTGAAGTCCCAATTCTAAGCCGTAAAGCATGGCACACTGAACTATCGAGTAGTCATCAGCTTTGCTCTGCCAGACGTTCATAACATCTGGTGTTGCTCCAGCAGCAGGCCTAGCACCCGGCGGTGCTTCCAGGACGTAATTCTTCTCTGCAGCAATGAGGATAATCCTCAAGTTACGGACCCAGTCCGTGTAATTGCTACCATCATCTGTCAACTTTGCTTTCTCAAGGAACGCATTAAAATTCAACGGAACAACAGCACGGGCCATCTATCTACAATCAAACATAAATAAGCAAGATACTATCAGGTACTAAGTTCATGATAAATTTAGGTTCAATTAATCATATTACTAAAGAACTCCCACTTAGATAGACATCCCTCTAATCCTCTAAGTGATTACGTGATCCAAATCAACTAAACCATGTCCGGTCATCACGTGAGATGGAGTAGTTTCACTGGTGAACATCACTATGTTGATCATATCTACTATATGATTCACACTCGACCTTTCGGTCTCCGTGTTCCGAGGCCATATCTGTATATGCTTGGCTCGTCAAGTATAACCTAAGTATTCTACGTGTGCAACTGTTTTGCACCCGTTGTATTTGAGCGTAGAGCCTATCACACCCGATCATCACGTGGTGTCTCAGCACGAAGAACTTTCGCAGCGTTGCATACTCAGGGAGAACACTTCTTGATAATTAGTGAGAGATCATCTTAAAATTCTACCGTCAATCAAAGCAAGATAAGATGCATAAAAGATAAACATCACATGCAATCAATATAAGTGATATGATATGGCCATCATCTTGTGCTTGTGATCCATCTTCGAAGCACCGTCGTGATCACCATCGTCACCGGCGCGACACCTTGATCATCATCGTAGCATCGTTGTCGTCTCACCAATCTTATGCTTCCACGACTATCGCTACCGTTTAGTGATAAAGTAAAGCATTATAGTGCAATTGCATTGCATACAATAAAGTGACAACCATATGGCTCCTGCCAGTTGCCGATAACTTGGTGACAAAACATGATCATCTCATACAATAAAATTTTAGCATCATGTCTTGACCATATCACATCACAACATGCCCTGCAAAAACAAGTTAGACGTCCTCTACTTTGTTGTTGCAAGTTTTACGTGGCTGCTACGGGCTTAAGCAAGAACCAATCTTACCTACGCATCAAAACCACAACGATAGTTTGTCAAGTTGGTGCTGTTTTAACCTTCGCAAGGACCGGGCGTAGCCACACTCGGTTCAACTAAAGTTGGAGAAACTGACACCCGCTAGCCACCTTTGTGCAAAGCACGTCGGGATAACCGGTCTCGCGTAAGCGTACGCGTAATGTCGGTCCGGGCCGCTTCGTCCAACAATACCGCTGAACCAAAGTATGACATGCTGGTAAGCAGTATGACTTATATCGCCCACAACTCACTTGTGTTCTACTTGTGCATATAACATCAACACATAAAACCTAGGCTCGGATGCCACTGTTGGGGAACGTAGTAATTTCAAAAAATTTCCTACGCACACACAAGATCATGGTGATGCATAGCAACGAGAGGGGAGAGTGTTGTCTACGTACCCTCGTAGACCTGCACAGCGGGAGCGTTTTCGGTTGATGTAGTCCGTACCGTCTTCACGGCCCGCACCGATCAAGCACCGAAACTACGGCACCTCCGGTTCTTAGCACACGTTCAGCTCGATGACGATCCCGGACTCCGATCCAGCAGTTTCGGGGAAGAGTTCCGTCAGCACGACGGCGTGGTGACGATCTTGATGTACTGTCGCAGGGCTTCGCCTAAGCACCACTACAATATTATCGAGGACTATGGTGGAGGGGCGGCACCGCACACGGCTAAGAACGATCAGAAGTCAACTTGTGTGTCTAGAGGTGCCCCCTGCCCCTATATAAAGGAGCAAGGGGAGGCCGGCCGGCCCTTGGGCGCGCCAAGGAGGAGGAGTCCTCCTCCTAGTAGGAGTAGGACTCCCCTCTTTCCTACTCCTACTAGGAGGGGGAAAGGAAGGGGGAGAGGGAGAAGGAAAGGGGGGCGCCGCCCCCCCTCTCCTAGTCCAATTCGGACCAGAGGGGGGGGCGCGCGGCCCACCCTGGCCACCCCTCTCTCTCCACTAAGGCCCATAAGCCCATTACTTCTCCGGGGGGGTCCATTACTTCTCCCGGGGGGGTTCCGGTAACCCTCCGACACTCCGATTTTCTCTGAAATCACCCGGAACACTTCCGGTGTCCGAATATAGCCGTCCAATATATCAATCGTTATGTCTCGACCATTTCGAGACTCCTCGTCATGTCCGTGATCACATCCGGGACTCCTACCAAACTTCAGTACATCAAAATATATAAACTCATAATGAAACTGTCATCGTAACGTTAAGCGTGCGGACCCTACGTGTTCGAGAACAATGTAGACATGACAGAGACATGTCTCCGGTCAATAACCAATAGCGGAACCTGGATGCTCATATTGGCTCCCACATATTCTACGAAGATCTTTTATCGGTCAGACCGCATAACAACATACTTTGTTCCCTTTGTCATCGGTATGTTACTTGCCCGAGATTCGATCGTAGGTATCTCAATACCTAGTTCAATCTCGTTACCAGCAAGTCTCTTTACTCGTTTTGTAATTCATCATCTCGCAACTAACTCATTAGTTGCAATGCTTGCAAGGCTTATGTGATGTGCATTACCGAGAGGGCCCAGAGATACCTCTCCGACAATCGGAGTGACAAATCCTAATCTCGAAATATGGCAACCCAACATGTACCTTTGGAGACACCTGTAGAGCTCCTTTATAATCACCCAGTTACGTTGTGACGTTTGGTAGCACACAAAGTGTTCCTCCGGCAAACGGGAGTTGCATAATCTCGTAGTCATAGGAACATGTATAAGTCATGAAGAAAGCAATAGCAACATACTAAACGATCGGGTGCTAAGCTAATGGAATGGGTCATGTCAATCACATCATTCTCCTAATGATGTGATCTCGTTAATCAAATGACAACACATGTCTATGGTTAGGAAACATAACCATCTTTGATTAACGAGCTAGTCAAGTAGAGGCACACTAGTGACGTTTAGTTTGTCTATGTATTCACACAAGTATTATGTTTCCGGATAATACAATTCTAGCATGAATAATAAACATTTATCATGATATATAAGGAAATAAATAATAACTTTATTATTGCCTCTAGGGCATATTTCCTTCATGATGTAGAAGCCCTCCATGATCGATGCCCCCTCCGGCGGAGCTCCGACACAGGCCCCAAGATGGGATGTCGTGGATACAGAAAGTTACGGCAGTGGAATTAGGGTTTTGGCTCCGTATCTGATCATTTGGGGGTACATAGGTATATATAGGAGGAAAAAGTACATCAGTGGAGCAACAGGGGGCCCACGAGGGTGGAGGGCGCGCCTGGGGGGGGGGGGTAGGGGCGCCCCTACCTCGTGGCTTCCCTGTTGGTTGCTTGACGTAGGGTCCAAGTCTCCTGGATCTCGCTTGTTCCAAAAATCATGTTCCCGAAGGTTTCATTCCGTTTGGACTCCGTTTGATATTCCTTTTCTTCGAAACCCTAAAATAGGAAAAACATCAATTCTGGGCTGGGCCTCCGGTTAATAGGTTAGTCTCAAAAATAATATAAAAGTGAATAATAAAGCCCAATAATGTCCAAAACATAAGATAATATGGCATGGAGCAATCAAAAATTATAGATACGTTGGAGACGTATCCATAGGTCCCATGCAAGAGATGTGAATGAAATTCAAACACTATGGCACTGTTAAGTGCCGGCAAAACGTTGAGATGCCTGGTTTCTAAATTCTTGTAAATCCAAAACTCGTCTAAAATTCATGAAACTTGGCATGCTATCATGGAGCGGCATCAACATGTCGTGGTGAAAATTTTGTCCCATTTGGGGCAGGCTCGGGTATAAGCTTCTCACAACAAGCATGATGGTTTCGATAGGGAACGTACCACCTTTGGTGATGGGACGATATCCGTTGCCTCTTATTGCTTTCAAAATTTTTCTAGTGTCAACAAAGAACAATAGGAGTGTTGGGTTCAATCTTGTAAATTTTCGGGGTTCGTTTGGCCTTTTTTACACATTAACTGGGTTTTCTAGGCATTTTATGTGCACAATTCAAATTTGAACTACAAGCACATGCTCCAATGCACTAAAGTTGGTTGAAAAATCACATGTGTGTCCTTGGGTGAATTTCTAGGTCCCATGCAAGAGATGAGAATGAAATTCAAACACTAGGACACTGTTGATTGCCGGCAAAATGTTGAGATGTCTGGTTTTTAAATTCTAGTAAACCCAAAACTCATATGATATTCATGAAACTTGGCATGCTATCATGGAACGGCATCAACATGCCGTTGTAATTTTTTTCCTATTTGGGGTAGGTTCGGGTATAAGCTTCTCACAAACCAGAGCTTCTCACAACAAGCATGATGGTTTCGATAGGGAACTTCCCACCTTTGGGGACGAAACAATATCCATTGCCTCTTATTGCTTTCAAAAATTTTCTAGTGTCAACATAGAACAACAGGAGTGTTGTGTCAATTTTTGTGATTTTTCGGGGTTCATTTGGACATTTTTACACATTAACTGGGTTTTCTAGGCATTTTATGTGCATAATTCAAATTTGAACTACAAGCACATGCTCCAATGCACTAAAGTTGGTTGAAAAATCACATGTGTGTCCTTGGGTGAATTTCTAGGTCCCATGCAAGAGATGGGAATGAAATGCAAACACCAGGGCACTGTTGATTGCCGGCAAAACGTTGAGATGCCTAGTTTTTAAATTCTAGTAAATCCAAAACTCGTATGAAATTCATGAAACTTGGCATGCTATCATGGAGCGGCATCAACATGCCATGGTAAAAAAAATTGTCCCATTTGGGGCAGGTTCGGGTATAAGTTTCTCACAAACCAGAGCTTCTCCCAACAAGCATGTTGTTTCAATAGGGAACTTCCCACCTTTGGGGACGAAACGATATCCATTGCCTCTTATTGCTTTCAAAAAATTTCTAGCGTCAACATAGAACAACAGGTGTAACATCCCAAATTTTCAATTTGGAATGTTATACATAGATCATCATGCATATCATATTTTCTTGCATTTTGGTCGATCCTAGAAATTTCACGCAACTCAAGGACCCACGGAGAGAGTTGGAGATTTCGTTATTTTCATATTTGAGAGTTTTCTCGAATTTGAAAAGAGGATCATTTGATTTATTTATTTCATCTTCAATTATTTTCCTGTGTCAAAATATATAAGAGAGGGAATAATATGACTTTCCCAAAATTGAGGAAAAATGAAGATTTAATAAATAGATCAAATTTTGTTTTCCGGAGTTTTATTCGCATTTTATTTGGGTAGGGAAAAATGCGCGTTTTCGAAAATTGCATTTTAGGTCCGGAGAAAAGTTCATTTTGTTCGACTCATTTTTAGGAGTCGGGGAAAATTTACTTTAGATTTTTCGGAGTTTGTTTAGATTTTCTTTTCTGTGTTTTTCTGCGCGCGAAACCGTTTCAAAAAAACTCCCGCCAGGCCAGCCGGGCCAAGGCCCAGCCAGCCGGCCGCCCCAGCCACCAGCTGCGCGCGCGCGCGCCAGGCAGGCAGCGCCGCCGCCTCGCCTCTAGGCCGAGTCCTAGTAGGACTTAGGCCGGTAGCCCCTCCCCTTTCCTTTGTTCTGTTTTCCTTTTTCTTCTAGGACTCTTTTTCCTATTCTATTTCTTGTCTCCTACCCCAAGTCTCCTCTCCCCTCACCAATATAAATACCCCAACACCCCCCCTCTAAACCATCATATCAAACCCCAAGCCCTCCACCGCACCCCACCCCGCGCCCTACACCGCCGCCGCGCCACCCCACGCCCACGCCGCCGCCGCACTTTGCCCACGCCGCCGCCGCCCTACGCCACGCCGCCGGAGCCCCTCGCCGGAGACCTCGCCGGAGGTTGCCCCGCGTCTCTTTTCCTCGGATCATTTTCTTCTAATCGTTCCGATTCTTTTCTTCTCTTCTGATTTGTTTTCTAGATCGGTTTTCCGTTTCATTTTCAGTTTTCTTCTCCGAAACCCTAGATCGGATTCATTTTCTTTTCCGATTTAGTTGCCTTTGGACCGTTCACCGGACCATTCGTCCTAACGAACGTGATCACCGGATTCTGATAGGTTAACGAACGCCCGTTCGTTTAACCGTTCTTCTTTTCTTCTCGTCGGATTTATTCCGCGTCTTTACCATGATCGCGATCTCAGATCCGATCTTCGTTCTAGTTTATCTTCTCGCTTGTTTATCGGAATCAGGTGATTCAAGCGCCTGGAGTTTCGTTGCGAAACCGCTGTTCCGTCTAATCAACTTAAACAAGTTTTGCCCCGGTAAAATTTGACCTAGTTTCAACTTGCTAGAACCGAGTTGTTTTCTTCCGCCGTTTGTTTTCTATCGTTCGTTCGGTTCGTTCTTTCTTTGCAACCGGAGTTCTTAAGTTGAATTTTCTGGTTCGTTCTCTTGTTCGAGTTTTACCCGTGCATTAGATGAGTACTTATTGTGTGCTTGTTGTTTGTCTGCGATAGATCACCCGGATTGCGCCGCTTGTTACTTCGAAACCCTAGGTCTCGCGGATCATCAGCAAGGCAAGTAACACTTTGATCATACCTTTTCTACAACCCATGTTTTATTGCATTAGATCAATCCTCTCACATTGCATTGATTAGGATCTAATTAAATTGTGGGATGGGAAGTAGATGAGGTAGTACCTATTACCTGTATTATTATGAAACCTTTGGGAGTTACTTCTACGTTTGCTTATTATGCCATGCTATGCTAGTAGACGTGGATTGGGTGAGTGATATCCATGACAGATGTGAGATTTATAATTAAGGGTTTATTTAAGGTGGCAACCTAACGCACATCTGGGTGGATTGAGGCACCTGATGTCTATCAGGACTTGCCTGTTATTTTATGGACCGCCACCCAGGCTCAAAGGGATCATAAGATCTTTCATGCTAGAACCTTCCGTGTGCAGCCACAAGCCATTATGGGCTCTGGCATAGTTGACTAAGTTGTGCGAACTCTTACAGTGGTGGACTAGCAGATGTAGGGGATGTAGGTGTACCGGTCTACCCGATCGTAAGGTGCTAGCGCTTCTGAAAGACTGTGTCTCGGTCATCCGTTTCTCAAACACCATGTAGTGCGAGAAACCAAACGGAGGCGATCGAGTCTTGTGGGGAAAAGTGCGCAAACCTCTGCAGAGTGTACAAACTAATCATGATTAGCCATGTCCCCGGTTAAGGACAACTTGAGTATCTAGTACTTGAATATCATGTGAATCTCAACATGTTACTTCTAATTAATGTTGTTGGGTTTTAATTGTTCACTTAATTGGGATTGAGAATGCTGTCAACCATTCTCAATGTTTCACAACCACCATGATAGTTAAATAAATTTATTCCTTTGCAGTAGGGAAAAACTGGCTTTACGCAAAACTGTAACCATAGAGCTTTCCACCAGCCATATATGCATATAGTATAGCTGTTTCATTCCATTACTCTCTATGTGTTACTTTGCCAGCATATTCCATGTGCTGACCCGTTTTCGGGCTGCAACTTCTCATGTTGCAGGCTTTTCAGACGACGATTGAGGTGTTTTAGGTCGTGGTCCTATACTCAGTGATGCCGTTGGAGTTGATGGACCCATTTATCTTCCGAGTCTTCCGCTGTTATCGACACTAGATGGCCTTAAGCCATGTTTATTGTAATAAGTTCTCTTTGAGACAATGATGTAATAAGTGTGTGATTGCCACTCTGCTATAAATCCTTCGATGTACTGTGTGGTGTCAGCATTACTGATCCAGGGATGACACCTGAGCACAGAGCGCTTGAGCCATTCGGATCGGGTCGCAACAGAGAATGGTATCAGAGCACACGCTGACTGTAGGACACGACCACTAAGTTAAAGCCATAGATCACCATTCTCTTCTCATTTTCTAACTCCTCATCTTTTCTACTCTTTTAGGATGACACACGCGAAGATTAAGTACGCTCAACCGGATGAAGGCACACCTTTTGGATTTCACTTGAAGGAAGTCACCAAGTACCTGAACATTGGATTACCCAGCTTCACGGGAACCTTCAACGCCACTCCGCCTAAAGAGGAGCGCTGGAAGATTCAAGCTCACGTTCCGGGAAGGACATTCGCGCCAATCACGAAGCCTATAGATAGTGTTTTCAATGCACCAACCTGGAGTCTGGGAAGGAGCATGGCAGCTCATATCACCATAGGACGCATTGGAGAAGTTTATCAAGAAGACCTCAAGGACACTATCTACCAGATTTGCGGACGCCAAGATGAACAATGGGAGTTGGTCAGCACCAAGAAGGATAGGTCCATTGCATATTTCATCCAGGAGTTAAACCAGCACATTCGACGCCACGAGAACCATATGTGCAATGATATGGTAGAGCTGAAGAATGCAAAGGCAAGGATCATCGAGCTAGAAGGAGAACTGAAGTCTACACGCAAGGACTACATGGACGAGATCATAGCTCTAGCAAGACACAATTGCGATCTTAAGCAGGAGATTAAAGAACTCAAGAGGAAGTTAGCAACCAAGGAGGATGACGAGTACGTCGCATGTCTGGACAACTACATCATCATCGACGACACCGATTCGGATCCAAGTGAACCCGACTTTGAAGACGAAGCTAGAGCAGATATCATGGAGTCTTCCACCGGTTCAAATTTCTAGATGACCACCAGATAGTAGTAGTATTCCCCCATGTAAACATTATAGTCGAGCACTTTTGCGATAGTTTTAGATTGTTTTTAAGCCCTTGTTTGATTGATTGAAGTGAATTGTGTGCTTTTGCCTCATGTGCATATGGGTAGTGTTTTCCCTTTAGACCCCTCTATTCTTAATTCTCGTCTTTTCTAAACCCTCAGATGCCTCCGAGACGTGACAATGGATTTCCACCGGAGCTTACTCAGTTGATCCAGCAACAGAATCAATTGATGCAGATGTTAGTCCAGAACCAGTAGAACAACAACAACAACAACCCACCACCACCACCTGTTGACCACTTAGCCCGTTTCCTTAGGCTAAATCCTCCGGTGTTTTCTAGTAGCACCGAGCCGATAGTAGCAGACGATTGGCTCCGCAAGATAGGAAGGGAGTTGACCACTGCAGGATGTACGGATGGTGAGAAAGTGAAGTTTGCCGCTCACCAGCTTGACGGACCTGCGGCAGCATGGTGGGAGAATTTCACAGCCACTTACCCAGTTGACACTGTCACATGGGATCAGTTTCAGCAAGCTTTCCGCACTGCCCATGTTTCAGCAGGAGCTATGGCCATAAAGAAGCGTGAGTTTCACAACTTACGCCAAGGAGGAAGGACAGTTGGCCAGTACGTTGACGATTTCAGCAAGTTAGCACGTTATGCCCCAGATGACGTTGCTACGGATGCAGCTAAGCAGGAGAAGTTTCTGGAAGGATTGAATGATGAGCTAAGCATGCAGTTGATGGTAGCCACTTTCAACAACTACCAGGAGTTGGTAGATCGTGCCATCATGATTGAAGGAAAGCAACAGCAGATTGAGAACCGTAAGAGGAAGTATGGACAGGGGAAGTATAACTCTGGAGCCCAGCAGAAGCCCCGTTTTGCCCCTAAACCAGGATTTCAGTTTCAGCACACCCATGGAGGAGGTAGCTCGCACAACCATGATGGCCACAAGAATGGTAATGGGAATGGAGGAAGCAACGGCCAGAACCGGACCACCCCATCAACCCCAGCCAAGAAGGATTTGAGCCACGTCACTTGCTATAAGTGTTCGAAGCCAGGGCATTATGCAAATGAATGTCCTGAAGGCCAGAATGGAAATGGCAATGGAAGCTCTGGGAAGAAGCTGAACCCTTTCAACAGGGGACAGGTGAACCACATTAGTGTGGAGGAGGTTGAAGATCAGCCTGATGCAGTAATAGGTAAGTTTTTGAAGATCAACTTCCTCGACTCCGGTAGCCGCGCCGCCGCACGCCATCGCCGCCCCGCCGCGCGACCTCGCCGGCCGGCTCCGCCTCCGCCGCGAGCTCGTCGCCCCGCGTCCCCGGTGGCCGCCGTCCCCGTCCGCCGCCAGATCCGGCCCGGATCCGGCCGGGTCCGGCTCTCCCTCTCCTCCCCGCCGGTTTTTGCGACCTCGCCGGAGCAAGTCAACCCTCGCCGGAGCTCCTCGGTTCGCGTGCCGATCCAGATCTGGGACGAACCCTAGGTCAAAATTCTTCTAAGTCCTCGGAATTTTCAGTCCAAGTGCTCATGTTCGAGGCCCCGTAACTTTGCACCCGTAGCTCCGATTCATGCATATAGGGTATCAAAATTTTCATCTCAGAGATTACATCATTTCATTCCATTGCATCATTTTCATTTGAGTTCATATTGATGCCCGAAATGCTGTTAGAAGAGGGCTACTTGAGTTAATTGTCAGATCTGCTACTCCGTTTAGCACTTTTGTCATTTTTGCCATGATTATTGTGTGCATGATATGCCCGTGAGTCCTACATATGTTTTGTTAAGGGTTTTGTC
>NC_053022.1:468589679-468625795 GCF_003073215.2 Triticum urartu
CCCGCCCAAGGACGCTCACTCGAATAGCAGCAACGAGGACCCCTACGCGCCGCCGGATGAGGTTGCACCGGACCCCCCAACTTTGGATTGGTTTTGGGGGCAGTACAATCTTTGTCTCTAGAAGTCACTGCCGCCGGCTGAGAAAGCCAGACAAGTGTCGTTCAAGAAGGAGATGTTGGAGTAGGAAGCCAGGTACCAGGCACCCTGTGAAGGCTGTGATGCCGCCTGGAAAAAGGAGGCGGCGGAGCTTTGGGGGCGGGCGCATCGTCGTGCCGAGGAGGTGTACGAAGACGGCTACTTCGCGAGGAAGGTCATAGGCGTTGGGCGCCTCGTCACTGCGTGTAGGTGGGCTGATAAGCTCCAGCGTGCCACCGACGAGGAGCTCCGGTGGGCGCCCAACGAAATGGCAAGATCGTTCCCGCGCGTCCGCCAGCAAGAGACAGAATGGTACGTCAAGCGCTGCGAGACGGAGGAGGCGGAGTACTGCCTCCGCACTGGGAAGACGCCGCGCATCAGGGAGCTGCTGGCGAGGGGCTGCCGGAATACTGGCCCCAGGAGGGATTATTAGTTTTAGTATTTCAATTTTATGCATTGTACCTAGTAGTTAAGTATCATCACGTATATGTGATGATATTTATATATATATATATATATATATTCTATGATGAACTAATGAACAATTAATACATATATATATATAATGAATTTCATTTTCTATCTATTTTTGTATAATTTGAATCTAGCTATTATCATCCACATATACAAAATGGAAAGCGTATATACACACATTGAAACGGAACATATAAGAACGAAAAACAGAGTACACACATTGAAACAAAGGAATAAACAGAGCAATACTATGATTGCTGTGAATACATAGCTATCCACGTCAAAATGACTCTACAAAATAAAACGCGTCCATGAGACCATGACCAGTAGCCCTTGCCTACAGTAGCTCTTGGCTCTGCCTGAACTCGTGCAGGCGTTTTTCCAAACGGTCGACACGCTCTCGGTACATCTGGAGCGCGATCTCGAGCTCCAAGTTGGCTATTTCATTGGAGATCACCAGCTCGAGGATGCGACGGCCATGTTCCTCTACTGCGCCCAGGTGGACACCTGGGCCAAGGAGGCGGTCGAGCCTACGAACCAGCGTGTTAGCATCCAGCGGGCTGCGGACAAGGCAAACGGCGCCACCCATGTGAACAACACGGTGGGCGTCCGATGCAAATATGGCGCGACCGGCCTCTGTTGCAAGTACGGCGCCGAGGGCCTCTGCCCACTCCTGGCGAGGAATGGGGGTAGTGATGGGATGTGTACCTAGCTACGACGTCGTGTTGATAGCAGACAAGCACCGATGGATCCGCTCTTGTTGTGCGGCGCGGAGCGCCTCTCGCTCTGCGGTGCTCCAACAGTCTCGTCGTGCAGCGAGGCATAGCCTATTGGCGCGGACGCGCTTAGCTTGCTCTATGTTACGTCTCCAACGTATCTATAATTTTTGATTGCTCCATGCTACATTATCTACTGTTTTGGATGTTTATGGGCTTTATTATACACTTTTATATCATTTTTGGGACTAACCTATTAACCCAGAGCCCAGTGCCAGTTTCTGTTTTTTACCTTGTTTTAGGGTTTCGAAGAAAAGGAAAATCAAACGGAGTCCAATTGACCTGAAACTTCACGGAACTCATTTTTGGAAGGAAAGAAGCCCAGAAAACTTGGAGTGCACATCGGGGGATCTGCGAGGAGGTCATGAGGCAGGGGGGCGCGCCCACCCCCTGGGCGCGCCCTCCACCCTCGTGAGCCCCTCGTGGCCCCCTGACGTACTTCTTCCGCCTATATATCTCCATATACCCTAAAAACATCCGTGAGCACAATAGATCGGGAGTTCCGTCGCCAGAAGCCTCCGTAGCCACCGAAAACCAATCTAGACCCGTTTCGGCACCCTGCTGGAGGGGGCAATCCTTCTCCGGTGGCCATCTTCATCATCCCGGTGCTCTCCATGATGAGGAGGGAGTAGTTCTCCCTTGGGGCTGAGGGTATGAACCAGTAGCTATGTGTTTGATCTCTCTCTCTCTCTCATGTTCTTGATTTGGCACGATCTTGATGTATCGCGAGCTTTGCTATTATAGTTGGATCTTATGTTTCTCCTCCCCCTCTACTCTCTTGTAATGAATTGAGCTTCCCCTTTGGAGTTATCTTATCAGATTGAGTCTTTAAAGATTTGAGAACACTTGATGTATGTCTTGCGTGGGATACCCGTGGTGACAATGGGGTATTCTATTGATCCACTTGATGTATGTTTTGGTGATCAACTTGCGAGTTCCGCCCATGAACCTATGCATAGGGGTTGGCACACGTTTTCGTCGTGATTCTCCGGTAGAAACTTTGGGGCACTCTTTGAGGTTCTATGTGTTGGTCGAATAGATGAATCTGAGATTGTGTGACGCATATCGTATAATCATACCCACGAATACTTGAGGTGACATTGGAGTATCTAGGTGACATTAGGGTTTTGGTTGATTTGTGTCTTAAGGTGTTATTCTAGTACGAACTCTAGGGCTGTTTGTGACAATTATAGGAATAGCCCAACGGATTGATTGGAAAGAATAACTTTGAGGTGGTTTTGTACCCTACCATAATCTCTTCGTTCGTTCTCCGCTATTAGTGACTTTGGAGTGACTCTTTGTTGCATGTTGAGGGATAGTTATATGATCCAATTATGTTATTATTGTTGAGAGGACTTACACTAGTGAAAGTATGAACCCTAGGCCTTGTTTTAACGCATTGCAATACCGTTTACGCTCACTTTTATCATTAGTTACCTTGCTGTTTTTATAATTTCAGATTACAAATTCCCATATCTACTATCCATATACCACTTGTATCACCATCTCTTCGCCGAACTAGTGCACCTATACAATTTACCATTGTATTGGGTGTGTTGGGGACACAAGAGACTCTATGTTATTTGATTGCAGGGTTGCTTGAGAGAGACCATCTTCATCCTACGCCTCCTACGGATTGATAAACCTTAGGTCATCCACTTGAGGGAAATTTGCTACTGTCCTACAAACCTCTGCACTTGGAGGCCCAACAATGTCTACAAGAATAAGGTTGTGTAGTAGACATCACTCTACGGCGTGCCATCGATCATATTATGCGGCGAGCTGCAGCCTGTCGGCGCTGACATGCCTATCTTGACCCGCGGCGCTCAAGCGCCATGCGCTAAAGGTCTCCTCAACCCTGGCGATGACAAGCATCATGGGGTCGTCCATCGCATTGCCAGGGAGCGCCTCGGCCTTGGCGGGCCGTGCCGCCTGCTCGTTTTCCTTGTCGATGAGGTTGATGCATGGCAGAGGCGGCGCTTTGGTGGGTTGGCATGCTTGGAAAAGTTGGATGTGCTACAGGCTACACTTGTCGCCTCCGTGCATCACGCACCGCCTAGGTTTATGCGCAATATCGCTGGGTGGCGGGAAACAGGTGAGGAAATGGTGGGAAATAGTGGCGTGCTCATAAAACGCCATCAATTAATGGAAACTTAGCATAGAAGGAACATCGAGCTAGCACAAGAAGTAGATGATGATGAGATGAACACGGACCACACTAGGAAACCCGTCGATGATGAATACATCAATCACAAACGGTTGAATACTAGCAAGCGTTTTCCCACAACACGCACGGCTTATTCCATCACAAACAGGTCAGGTGGATCAACTGTATGCCACGTATCGCAGATTGCCAAAAAGTAATGCGGTAGACCTTCTTTAACATGTGTTAAAAATAATAAATAAATAAATAACAAGGACGTCGAGGTTAAATTAACTCATGGGATGGGTCATATCAGTCATTTAATTTGACAGATATGACCCACCCTCTCAGTTAATTTAACATCAACACAACTTCTCATCCAGTCACCCATCTGATGGCTGCTCCAGCCTGAGCACACTTAACTTGAGAGTTCTCTTACATGAGCTACTGGTGGAACAGCTAGTCCTTGCTGATATAGGATGCCTCTTCGCATCCTTATGGCGTATCTGGATGACCGCCCATCCCCCAATGGCCAATAGAAGTTGTGTAGACAGAGCATATCACATACGTCTTATTAGAAGCAATCATTTGTGTTACTATCAGTCTTCGCACACATTTATGATTACAGACATGTTTGTCGCGTATCACACACATCTTGATATATTGAACCATTTCTATTCTCTTGTCTCAACGCAAATAGTTCATCCGAGTGAACCGCATGTTGTATATCGCACACACCTTGATCTGGCTGACCGTTTCTTTTGTGTTGCCTAATCACAAACACTTCATCCGAGTGAACCGTATGTTGTATATCGCACACACCTTCATCTGGCTGCCCGTTTCTTTTGTTCCTCCTCATCGCAAACAGATAATTGAACGGAATTGTGTGCCCTGCATTGCACACGCAACTAAAATCTGAACCGTGTTTGATGCATCCTCCATCGCAAACGTTTTGCACCTTTTTGACAGTTTTTACACCACCATTTGTTATTATTGCATCTCACACAGTTTCGTCGAAGGGTCTCTGATCGTAGTGTCGCGTTAGCAACATCCTGCAGTAGTGAATCAAGTCAAGAAACTCAGAAAGATTGTTAGGATAAAGAAATTAGGGACAAAAAACAACAAGAACTGTGTCTGCACAATGAAGAAGACATCAGTTAACTACAAGATGGTACTAACTATTATACCTTGCCTTTTTTATTCATTTGCCCCATTTCCAATATAGAGAAGATATTTATGCACATCCTTGTTTTCAGGCCTTTTCAAAGCAGTTCATTGATGATTTCCAATATAGAGAAGATATTTATGCATATCTCAGTTAACTACAAGATGGTACTAACTATGGTCAGGAGACGAGGAAGGTTTTTATACAACACCAATGGTTCAATATTGAAGTGTTTCCTGAAGAGGACAAAGGATGGACGGTCAATCATCCACGGGCACTAGCCTAAAGTAGCAAAGACCTTCAACATGAATGAAGGCTCAATATTCGCCTTCCGCTTTAGTAGTTTTCCAGATGAGATGCATCTTTCTATGTACTGTCTATGATGCCAATTTCAAAAGGTTCTACATGTTGCATGTGAAACTTGGTGCTAGTGCAGTTGTGTAATGGGGTAGCTGAGTGCTGAAGCTATATGATGTTGTGCTATGATGTATATCAATTATGAAATCATGCTTCCTTAATATGGGAATGAAATATATTATGTGCTTAATATGAATGTCAATTAGATTAATAAGTGGATATTATTAATAATAGGGCAATTAGCCTGCAAATTGGGTTTTTCTATTGCAAACGGTTATTCAGAAAACACCGTGGGCGATGACCTCATGCAACGCACACAGTTTCTAGGAATAAACTGTGTTGGATCAATGAGCAATCACACACAACATTCTCTTGAAAACTATTTGCGTTAGGCCACCTTGCGCAAATGTTTATCACATAAAAACTATGTGTGATGGAAAGCCTTTGCCACATAGTTTCTTCTACGCACCGTGTGTGATGCATTCAATAACACAAATGATAAAATTGTTAATATCATGTGCAATGGCAAAACTATCACAAACGATTTAACGGGGGAAATGTGTGTGATGTACCTGGGAATGGAAACGTTTCCTCGGAGCGACTGTGTGGGATGTATATACGAATGAAAACATTTAGGGGGGCTGACTATGTGGGATGTACCTACGACCGAAAACGATCTCGCCTATATAATTGTATTTTTTTAGCACTACTGTACATATAACCGTATTCGATCGCTCACCGATCGCACACGACCTCATTTTGCCGAGCGTGTATGCCAGGAGAGCATATCCCCGACGGTTTCTGGGTCATGTGGTAAGGACCCCCTATCGCCCACACTCACTTGGCGACGGTTCCAAATGTCTTCGCGGAAAGGGGTTAAAACCGTTTGTATAGCATCGACGCGTGTGATGCGGCTTGAAGCTACGTCGGTATTTCCCCAAAGAGGAAGGGATGATGTAGCACAACGGTGGTAGGTATTTCCCTCAGATGTGAAATCAAGGTTATCAAACCAGTAGGAGAACCAAGCAACACAATGTGAACAGCACCTTCACACAAATAACAACTTCTCGGAACCCGGCGTCTAAAAGGGGTTGTCAATCCCTTTCGGGTAGCGGCGCCCCAAGATGGGCAAACGGACGTGAATAAAATTGTAGTAGATTGATAGATCGAATGCCACATAAAATAAATAAGAATAAATTGCAGCAAGGTATTTTTGTATTTTTTGTTTAATAGATCTGAAAATAAAAGCAAAGGAAAATAGATCGCAAAGGCAAATAATATGAGAAAGAGACCCGGGGGCCGTAGGTTTCACTAGTGGCTTCTCTCGAGAAAAATAGCAAATGGTGGGTGAACAAATTACTGTTGGGCAATTGATAGAACTTCAAATACTCATGACGATATCCAGACAATGATCATTACATAGGCATCACGTCCAAGATTAGTAGACCGACTCCTGCCAGCATCTACTACTATTACTCCACACATCAACCGCTATCCAGCATGCATCTAGTGTATTAAGTTCATGGAGAAACGGAGTAATGCAATAAGAACGATGACATGATGTAGATAAGATCTATCTATGTAGAGATAGACCCCATTGTTTTATCCTTAGTAGCAACGATACATACGTGTCGGTTCCCTTTCTGTCACTGGGATCAAGCACCGTAAGATTGAACCCACTACAAAGCACCTCTTCCCATTGCAAGATAAATAGATCAAGTTGGCCAAACAAAATCCAAATATCAGAGAAGAAATACGAGGCTATAAGCAATCATGCATAAAAGAGATCAAAGAAACTCAAATACTTTCATGGATATAAAAAGATAGATCTGATCATAAACTCAAAGTTCATCGATCCCAACAAACACACCGCTAAAGAGTTACATCATATGGATCTCCAAGAGACCATTGTATTGAGAATTCAGCGAGAGAGAGGAAGACATCTAGCTACTAACTATGGACCCGAAGGTCTACAAAGAACTACTCACGCATCATCAGAGCGGCACCAATGGAGGTGGTGAACCCCATCCGAGATGGTGTCTAGATTGGATCTGGTGGTTCTAGACTCTGCGGCGGCTGGAATTGATTTTCGTCGATTGCTTTAGGGTTTCTGGAATATTGGGGGTATTTATAGAGCAAAGAGGCGGTCCGAGGGGCACCCGAGGTGGTCACAACCCACCAGGGCATGCCTGGGCCTCCAGGCGCGCCCTGGTGGGTTGTGCTCTCCACAGAGCACCCCCAGGCGCAGCCAGGGCCCATTAGGTATCTTCTGGTCCAAAAAAATCACCGTAAAGTTTCATTGCATTTGGACTCCGTTTGGTATTGATTTCCTGTGATGTAAAAAACATGCAGAAAACAGCAACTGGCACTTGGCACTATGTCAATAGGTTAGTACCAAAAAATGATATAAAATGACTATAAAATGATTATAAAACATCCAAGAGTGATAATATAACAGCATGGAACAATCAAAAATTATAGGATATGTTGGAGACGTATCAATGCACCAGCGAAGTTTGCACCGACTCTCGAGGTGAGAAAGGGCAATGCATGGTACTGAAGAGGCTAGCAATGATGGAAGGGTGAGAGTGCGTATAATCCATGGACTCAACATTAGTCATAAAGGACTCACATACTTATTGCAAAAATCTATTAGTCATCAAAACAACGTACTACGCGCATATGCTCCTAGGGTGATAGATTGGTAGGAAAAGACCATCGCTCGTCCTCGACCGCCACTCATAAGGAAGACAATCAATAAATAAATCATGCTCCAACTTTGTTACATAACGGTTCACCATACGTGCATGCTACGGGAATCACAAACTTCAACACAAGTATTTCTACAATCCACAATTACCCACTAGCATGACTCTAATATCACCATCTTTATATCGCAAAACTATTGCAAGGAATCAAACATATCATATTCAGTGATCTACAAGTTTTATGTAGGATTTTATGACTAACCATGTGAATGACCAGTTCCTGTCAACTCTCTAAATAGATATAAGTGAAGCAAGAGAGTTTAATTCTTTCTACAAAAGATATGCCACGCTCTAACAAATATAAGTGAAGCAAAAGAGCATTCTACAAATGGCGGTTTTCTATGTGAAGAGAAACAGGCAATCCAAACTTCAAATGATATAAGTGAAGCACATGAAGCATTCTATAAAGCCATACTCAAAAGATATAAGTGAAGTGCATGAAGCATTCCATAAATCAACCAAGGACTATATCATACCAGCATGGTGAATTATTATAAGGGAAATAAAAGGCACACGACGCTCCAAGATTTACGCATATCATGTGACGAAGTAAAATTACCGATGATTGTTAGAAGAAAGAGGGGATGCCTTCCGGGGCATCCCCAAGCTTAGTTGATTGGGAGTCCTTGAATATTAACTTGGGGTCCCTCGCGCTTCCCCAAGTTTAGGCTCTTGCCACTCCTTATTCCTTCATCCATCGTGATCTCACCCAAAACATGAAAACTTCAATCACACAAAACTTAACAAAACCCTTGTGAGATCTCTTTGTATAATAAAACAAATCACCACTTTAAATACTATTGAAAACTAATTCATATTTTATTTTTGCATTGTATCTATTGTATTATAACTTTTCCATGGCTTATACCACCGATAAAATCGATAGTTTCATCAAAACAAGCAAAATAATGCACCAAAAACAGAATTTGTTAAAAATAGGACATTGTGTAGTAATCTAAACATCAACCATACTTATGTAATTCAAAAAATTATGAAAATTTAGGAAAAAATAAACAATTTGTATATAAGTACTGTGCAAACATTTTTAGAAGCGTTTGACTTTCCAGTAAAAAATGTAAAATCACACACTACAACCAAAGTTTCTATTTTTGCACTTCACAAACCAAACAAGCAATCTAATCATCGTAAAGGCAAATCTTGGCACATTATTTTTATAATACAATGTATTTATACAAAGGGATAATTATTTTTGTTGAAAAGTTTCTGTAATTCAAGATTTTCAAAGTTTCCATGGGCAAGAACAAAGTTCAAGGAGCTCCCCCATTTCAACAGTGCTTGTCTTTCTTTCTTTCACTTTTATTTTTGAAAAAGTTTTAGGTTCCCCACTTTTTTTAAACTTTATAAAAGCACTCAACATAAATAAATGACTCTCTAAAACTTCCGGGTTGTCTCCCTGGCAGTGCTTTCTTTAAAGCCATTAAGCTAGGCATAAAGTGCTCAAGTAATGGATCCACCTGGATCCCAAGGTATATCAAAGCCAATTTTAATTAACAATGATTTGTAATTTAGTAGTGAGCACAAAGTAATATATATCATGCAACAACGAAGTCTAACTCTCTTCCTATGCATCGGCATGTCATAAAAGAACAATTCATGCACACAAAGTAAAGGCCAATGCATAGTATAAACAGTTTCTTGCAATTTTATTGTATTGGAAACATAGAGAGGCGGAGATGTAGTTCCTCTCTCATAATAATTGCAAGTAGGAGCAGCAAGCACATGCATATTATATTCATCAAAATCATCATGTGCAATAGTAGAACGCAACCCATCAATATAGTCCTTAACAAGCGCAAACTTCTCCGATATAGTGTAGTTGGGAGAATTCAAAAGGATAATAGGACTATCATGTGTAGGTGCAGTAGCAACAATTTCATTCTTAACATAAGGAACTATAGCAAGTTCATCTGCATAAGCATAATTCATATTGGCATCTTGGCCACAAGCATAGCAATTATCAAGTTCATCAAAAAGGGATATTTCAAACGAATCAAATGGATCATAGCAATTATCATAGCAATCATCCTTCGGTAAGCACGAAGGGAAATTAAACAATGTATGAGTTGAAGAGTTACTCTCATTATAAGGTGGGCACGGGTAGCTAATCCGCTCTTCCTCCTTTTGTTCTTCGCTCTCCTCGTCATCTTTTCATCTAATGAGCTCACGGTGTCATCAATTTCTTCTCCCACAGATTCCTGCAAAATATTAGTCTCTTCTTGGACAGCGGAGACTTTCCCAACAAACACATCAATATCGGCATTGTATTCATAATTCTCATAGCAATATTTGAGTATAGCTAAATTTTCAGGTCTGTAAACAGCATCATAAAGATTTTCACACTCTTTAAACAAAGATTCAATTTCAAAAGCACCTATAAAAGCGACGAATTCTTCTATTTGTTCCACATCATAGTAATCATATATACCATTAACATAAGAAGCCAAGGCTTTATCATCTTTAAATTTGCATGAAAAGGGAAGGTGTGGAGCCTTCATCCTAGAGCAACAAGTATAATCATATCTCAAGCATAGTTTCCGAGCATACCAACGCAACATATAAATTTGATCCCATAATAATTTCCCTTTTTGAGTCAAGCGATAATCCCTAAAGTATTCACGTTAATCCAACGTTACTCCCATTATATAGTTGAATGGGGTTTTCTCAGGATTATCGAAGTAGTGCATAATATCTTTCACATAACAATCATCGAGGGCTTTAGGAGGTTCCCCATCTCCATGAGTAGCAGGTACACCTATTTTTTTGGTATTTCGTGTTCCATATCCATAACTAAGGATAGAGAAGAACTTAGAATAGCAAATAAAATCTACTTAGTGATAAAGCAAACAAGCACACACGAGAATATTCACTCCACGCTATTGCTCCCCTGCAATGGCGCTAGAAAAAGGTCTTGATAACCCACGTATAAATTATTGGTCAATCCACTGATTCTTCTTTCCCGTTCCTTCACTAGCTATAGCGTCTTACCTATTTTGTGACTTGTCCTTAGATGAGAAGTATGAAAAGTGTCGGGGTTTGGGTTTATGTCATGCTAGACTCATGTTTCTCATTCTTACATCGGGTCCGCGACCTTACAAGGATACACAAGCTGGTGAAGGTTTCGGAGAAGCAGCAAGCTGTTTCTGATTCAAGTTAGCTTTGAGCAGGCCTCGGGCGAGGAAATGCTTTGGCTGTGCCAGGAGATAGCCGGCTCAGGGGCTTTTAGGCGAAGCCAAAGTGGTCCACATACGTACCATTTCCATCATCACAAGATCAATTGTAGCCTCTTTCAATAAGTAAGAGTGTCAAACCCAATGAGGAGCTAAAGGTAGAACAAATATTCCCTTAAGTTCTATCGACCACCAGTACAACTCTACGCATGCTTTACGTTCGCTTTACCTAGAACAAGTATGAAACTAGAAGTACTTTATAGGTGTTGTAGGATAGGTTTGCAAGATAATAAAGAGCACGTAAATAAAATCTAGGGGTTGTTTAGATAAAGAAACAACTAAGTTCGTTTTAATAGAGAGCTTTTTGTCACAAGAAAGTAATTTGTCCCTAGGCAATCGATAACTAGACCGGTAATCAGTATTGCAATTTTATATGAGGGAGAGTGATGACCCACAAGTATAGGGCATCGATTGTAGCTCTTTTCTATAAGTAAGAGTGTCAAACCCAACGAGGAGCAGAAGGAAATGCCAAGTGGTTTTCAGCAAGGTAATGTCTGCAAGTGCTGAAATTGTAAGTAGCAGAGTAGTTTGATAGCAAGGTAATTTGTAACGAGCAAGTAACGATAATAGTAACAAAAGTGAAGCAAGGTAGACCAATCCTTTTGAGGCAAAGGACAAGCCAATACGGTCTCTTATGATAAGCAAAGCGTTCTTGAGGGTACACGGGAATTTCATCTAGTCACTTTCATCAGGTTGGCTTAATTCGTATTCGGTACTTTGATAATTTGATATGTGAGTGGACCGGTGCTTAGGTGTTGTTCTTACTTGCACAAACCTCCTACTTATGATTAACCCTCCTGCAAGCATCCGCAACTATGAGAAAAGTATTAAGAATAAATTATAACCATAGCATTAAACTTTTGGATTCAATCGGTCCCTTACGGAATAGCGCATAAACTGGGGTTTAAGCTTCTGTCACTCTCGCAACCCATCATCTAATTGCTACTCCACAATGCATTCCCTTAGGCCCAAATATGGTGAAGTGTCATGTAGTCAACATTCACATGACACCACTAAGGGAATCACAACATACATACTATCAAAATATCGAACACATATCAAGTTCACATGATTACTTGCAACATGATTTCTCCCGTGACCTCAAGAACAAAAGTAACTACTCAAAAATGATAAACATGCTCAAGATCAGAGGGGCATTAAATAGCATATTGGATCTGAACATATAATCTTCCACCAAATAAACCATATAGTAATCAACTACAAGATGTAATCAACACTACTAGTCACCCACAAGCACCAATCTATAGTTCCAGTAACAAGATTGAACACAAGAGATGAACTAGCGTTTGAGAGGAGATGGTGTTATTGAAGATTTTGATGGAGATTGCCCTCCCCAAGATGGGAGAGTTGTTGGTGATGATGACGACGATGATTTCCCCCTCCGGGAGGGAAGTTCCCCCGGTGGAATCGCTCCGCCAGAGGGCAAAAGTGCTCCTGCCAAAGTTCCGTCTCGAGACGGCGGCGCTCTGTCCCGAAAGTCCTCTACTTATTCTTTCTAGGTCAAAATGACTTATATACCAGAAGATGGGCACCAGAGGTGGGCCTGGGTGAGCACAACCCACCAGGGCGCGCCTGGGCTCCCTCACGCACCCAGGTGGGTTGTACCCACCTGGTGGGACCCTCTGGTAGTTATTTGCTCCAATATTCCTCAAATAATCCATAAAAAATCTTCGTGAAGTTTCAGCTTGTTTGGAGTTGTGCAGAATAGGTGGCCTGACGTAGCTTTTCCATGTCCAGATTTCCAGCTGCCAGAATTCTCCCTCTTTGTGTGTACCCTTGCATATTATGAGAGAAAAGGCATTAGAATTACTCCAAAAAGTATTATTATGGATAAAAACATCATAAATAACAGTAAGAAAACATGATGCAAAATGGACGTATCAGAGAGGCATAAGCTAACATACTTTCTCTTCTTGGATCATATGCACTTATGATTTGAACTCTAGCAAGCATCTGCAACTACTAAATATCATTAAGGTAAAACCCAACCGTAGCATTAAAGTATCAAGTCCTCTGTATTCCCATTTTCAAACAACCTACTTACTCGGGTCTGTGCTTCTGTCACTCACGCCACCCACCATAAGCAAATCATGAACATATTGCAAACCCTACAGCGGGGATCCCTCACACTTGCGTGACACGGAGAGCACCATAGGGTAGCACCAATAATAAAACATGCAACTCAAACCAATCACGATCATCAATGAACCCATAGGACAAAACGGATCTACTCAAACATCATAGGATAGTCATACATCATTGGAAATAATATATAGCGTTGAGCACCATGTTTAAGTAGAGATTACAGCGGGTAAAAGAGAGGTTACACCACTGCATAGAGGTGGGGAGTTGGTGATGACGGCGGTGAAGTTGTTGGTGTAGACCATTGTCGCGATGATGGCCCCGGCGGCGTTCCAGCGCCACCGGGAGAGAGGGGGAGAGGGGCCCCCTCTTCTTCTCCCTTGACCTTCCCCCTAGATGGGAGAAGGGTTTCCCCTCTGGTCCTTGGCTTCCATGGCGGCGGAGGGGCGGGATCCCCTCTGATATTGGATCTCTCTCTCTCTTTTGTTTCCTTCTGTTTCTGCGCTCCCAGATTCTCGCCTTTCACCGTTTCTTAAATTCCTGGAGATCCGTAACTTCGATTGGGCTGAAATTTTAACACGATTTTTATCCGGATATTAGCTTCCTTGCATCCAAAGGACACCTCCAACCGACTTACAAGGTGGACACAAGGGTGGGAGCACACCCTCCATCCTTGTGGGTCCCTTGGGCATCGTCTCGCGTTGATTCTTTTTCCCAAAAATCACATATATTCCTAAAATAATCTTCGTAAGTTTTTATCCCGTTTGGACTCCGTTTGATATAGATTTACTGCGAAACAAAAAACATGCAACAAACAGGAACTAGCACTGGGCACTAGATCAATATGTTAGTCCAAAAAATAGTATAAAAAGTTGTCAAAAGTATGTAAAAGTTGTAGAATATTGGCATGGAACAATCAAAAACTATAGATACGATGGAGACGTATCATACAGGCAGCCGCTATCGTACGTAGATGTCAAGCTGCCGCATGACTAGCATCTGGATCCATAGCAAATCCTGGTGCTGGCGGTGCGGCGGGCGCACAATGCGGAGGTGCGCACGCGGCGGGAGCTCCTCACACTACTGCAGGATGCTGCTAACGCGACACTATGATCAGAGACCCTTCAACGAAACTGTGTGCGATGCAATAATTGCAAACAATGGTGTAAAACCCGTCAAAAAGGTGCAAAACATTTGCAATGGAGGATGCATCAAGCACGGTTCATATTTTAGTTGCCTATGCGAGGCAGGGCACACGGTTCAGTTCAATTAATTGTTTGCGATGAGGAGGAACAAAAGAAATGGGCAGCCGGATGAAGGTGTGTGCGATGTACATCATACGATTCACTCGGATGAAATGTTTGTGATTAGGCAACACAAAAGAAACGGTCAACCAGCTCAAGGTGTGTGCGATATACATCATGCGGTTCACTCGGATGAACTGTTTGCGTTGAGACAAGAGAGTAGAAACGGTTCAATATATCAAGATGTGTGTGATACGCGGCAAATAGGTCTATAATCAGAAATGTGTGCGAAGACTGATAATAACACAGACGATTGCTTCTAATAAGACGTATGTGATATGCTCTGTCTACACACATCTATTGGCGATTGGGAGACGGGCGGTCGTCCAGATACGCCATAAGGATGCGAAGAGGCATCCTATATCATCAAGGACTGGCTGTTCCACCAGTAGCTCATGTAAGAGAACTCTCAAGTTAAGTGTGCTCAGGATGGAGCAGCCATCAGATGGGTGACTGAATGGGAAGTTGTGTTGATGTTAAATTAACTGATAGGATGGGTCATATCTGTCAAATTAAATGACTGATATGACCCATCCCATGAGTTAATTTAATCTCGAGGTCCTTGTTTTTTATTTTTTTGTGTGATACGTGGCATACAGTTGATCCATCTGACCTGTTTGTGATGGAATAAGCCATGTGTGTTGTGGGAAAATGCTTGCTAGTATTCAACCGTTTGTGATTGATGAATTCATCACCGATGGGTTCCCTAGTGTGGTCCGTGTTCATCTGATCATCATCTACTTCTTGTGCTAGCTTGATGTTCCTTCTATGCTAAGTTTCATTAATTGATGGCGTTTTATGAACACGCCACTGTTTCCCGCCATTTCCTCACATGTTTCCTTCCAGCCAGCGGTATTGCGCATAAACACGGTGCGTGATGCACGGAGGCGACAAGCGCAGCCTGTAGCACATCCACCTTTTCCAAGCATGCCAACCCACCAAAGCGCCACCTCTGCCATCAACCTCGTCGACAAGGAAAACGAGCAGGCGCCACGGCCCGTCGAGGATGAGGCGCTCCCCGGCAACGCGATGGACGACACCGTGATGCACGTCATTGCCAGGGTTGAGCAGACCTTTAGTGCATGGCGCTTGAGCACCACGGATCAAGATAGGCATGTCAGCGCCGACAGGCTGCAGCTCGCCGCACAACATGATCGATGGCGCGCCGCAGAGCAAGCTAGGCATGTCCATGCTGATAGGCCGCGGCTCGTCACAGAGCGAGAGGCACGGCGCGCCGCACAGCAAGAGCGGATCCATCGGCGCTTGCCTGCTGTCTACACGGCGTCACGGCTGGGTACACGTCCCGTCAGTACCCCCATTCCTTACTAGGAGTGGGCAGAGGCCCTCAGCCTCGCACTTGCACCAGAGGCCGGCCGCGCCGTACTTGCATCGGACGTCTGTCGCGCCGTTCGCATGGGTGGCACTGTTCGCTTTGTCCGTGGCCCGCTGGATGCCAATGCGCTGGTCTGTAGGCTCGACCGCCTCCTTTGCCCAGGTGTCCACCTGGGCGCAGTAGAGGAACATGGCCTTCTCAACCTCGAGCTGGTGATCTCCAATGAAATAACCAACTTGGACCTTGATATCGCGCTCCAGATGTACCACGGGTGTGTCGACCGCTTGGACGAACGCCTACACGAGTTCAGGCAGAGCCAAGAGCTACCGTAGGCAAGAGCTGCTGGTCATGGTCTCATGGACGCGTTTTATTTTGTTGAATTGTTTCGACGTGGATAGGTATGTATTAACAACAATCATACTATTGCTCTGTTTATTCCTCTGTTTCAATGTGTGTACTCTGTTTTCCGTTCTTATATGTTCTGTTTTAATGTGTGTATATACGCTTTCCATTCTATATATGTGGATGATAATAGCTAGATTCAAATTAGATTACAAAAATAGATAGAAAATGGTATTTCCAAATTTTCACATGATAGTTGTATTAGTGCACGTTAAACGTAGAAAAAAATTGAAGGCCATGAATCTATCTCCCGTTCGTCATCAAACATGCATTGTTCCCACTCGGAACCACGAACTTTCTAGTGAGTTGCTCCGGTTTGTGAGGGGTGTGTGTCCAAACTTTTGTCAAACAGGCCAATTTTTTTACCACATCATCTTGGTAGCATGACATTACATCAAGCGAGGTTTCAGGTTTTTCTGATCATTTTTCAATTTTTTCGAATTAAAATGCCATGGCACTCCATGCATGTGCCCATGCCGTGAGACCAATATGTTTGAAAATTCCTTCTAATTTACTGCACATGGAATTAACTCGCATACAAGTACACAAATATGTTTTTTCAAACCGTTTTGGTTAGGCATTGCATGTAGATGTAGTTCAAATTTGAATTATGGTCATTAAATGGCTAGAAAATCACTTAAATGTCTTTAAATAGTCAAATGACTCCTACAATTTTCCAGAATTTCACATTACAGTTGTAGTAGTGCACGTTAGACGTAGAAAAAAAATTGAAGGCCGTAAGAGGAAGCTATCTCCCGTTCGTTATCAAACATGCATTGTTCCCTCTCGGAACCACGAGCCTTCTAGTGAGTTGCTCCGGTTTGTGAGGGGTGTGTGTACAAACTTTCGTCAAACAGGCCAATTTTTTACCACATCATCTTGGTGGCATGATATTACATCAACCAATGTTTCATGTGCTTCTAATTTTTTTAATTTTTTGGAATTAAACTGCCATGTCACTCCATGCATCATATGCATGTGTCCATGTCGCGAGACAAATATGTTTAAAAATTCCTTCTAATTTACTGCACATGGAATTAACTCGCACACAAGTACACAAATATGATTTTTCAAACCATTTTGGTTAGGTGTTGCATGTAGATGTAGTTCAAATTTGAATTACGGTCATTAAATGGATAGAAAATCACTTAAATGTCTTTAAAAGGTCAAATGACCCCTAGAATTTTCCAAAATTTCACATTACAATTGTACTAGTGCATGTTAGACGTAGAAAAAATTTGAAGGCCGTAAGACAAAGCTATCTCCCGTTCGTCATCAAATATGCATTGTTCCCTCTCGGAACCACGAGCCTTCTAGTGAGTTGCTCCGGTTTGTGAGGGGTGTGTGTCCAAACTTTCGTCAAACAGGCCAATTTTTTTACCACATCATCTTGGTGGCATGACATTACATCAACCAAGGTTTCATGTGTTTTTGATCTTTTTTCATTTTTTGGAATTAAAATGCCATGTCACTCCATGCATACATATGCATGTGTCTATGTCATGAGACAAATATGTTTAAAAATTCCTTCTAGTTTACTGCGCATGGAATTAACTCGCACACAAGTACACAAATATGATTTTTTTAAACCGTTTTGGTTAGGCGTTGCATGTATATGTAGTTCAAATTTGAATTACGGTCATTACATGGCTATAAAATCACTTAAATGTATTTAAAAAGTCAAATGACCCCTAGAATTTTCCAAAATTCACATTACAGTTGTAGTAGTGCATGTTAGACGTAGAAAAAAATTGAAGGCCGTAAGAGGAAGCTATCCCGTTCGTCATCAAACATGCATTGTTCACTCTCGAAACCACGAGCCTTCAAGTGAGTTGCTACAGTTTGTGAGGGGTGTGTGTCCAATCTTTCATCAAACATGCCAATTTTTTTACCACATCATCTTGGTGGCATGACATTACATCAACCAAGGTTTCATGTGTTTCTGATATTTTTTTTGGAGTTAAAATGCCATGTCACTCCATGCATACATATGCATGTGTCCATGTCGCGAGACAAATATGTTTGAAAATTCCTTCTAATTTATTGCACATGGAATTAACTCGCACACAAGTACACAAATATGATTTCTTAAACCGTTTTGATTAGGCGTTGCATGTAGATGTAGTTCAAATTTGAATTACAGTCATTAAATGGCTGGAAAATCACTTAAATGTCTTTAAAAGGTCAACTGCCCCCTAGAATTTTTCCAAAATTTCACATTACAATTGTAGTAGTGCACGTTACACGTAGAAAAAAAATTGAAGGCTGTAAGAGGAAGCTATCTCCCGTTCGTCATCAAACATGCACTGTTCCCTCTTGAAACCACGATCCTTCTAGTGAGTTGCTCCAGTTTGTGAGGGGTGTGTGTCCAAACTTTCGTCAAACATGCCAATTTTTTCTACAACATCATCTTGGTGGCATGACATTACATCAACCAAGGTTTCATGTGTTTCTGATTTTTTTATTTTTTGGAATTAAAATACCATGTCACTCCATGCATACATATGCATGTGTCCATGTCGTGAGACAAATATGTTTGAAAATTCCTTCTAATTTACTGCACATGGAATTAACTCGCATACAAGTACACAAATATGATTTTTCAAACCGTTATGGTTAGCCGTTGCATATAGATGTAGTTCAAGTTTGAATTACGGTCATTAAATGGCTAGAAATTCACTTAAATGTCTTTAAAAGGTCAAATGACCCCTAGAATTTTCCAAAATTTCACATTACAGTTGTAGTAGTGCACGTTAAACATAGAAAAAAATTGAAGGCCGTAAGAGGAAGCTATCTCCCGTTCATCATCAAAAATGCATTGTTCACTCTCGGAACCACGAGCCTTCTAGTGAGTTGATTCGGTTTCTGAGGGGTGTGTGTCCAAACTTTCGTCAAACATGCCAAATTTTTTACAACATCATCTTGGTGGCATGACATTACACCAACCAAGGTTTCATGTGTTTCTGATATTTTTTAATTTTTTGGAGTTAAAATGCCATGTCACTCCATGCTTAATTGTGTCATAGCCGTTAAACTAATATGTTTGAAAATTCCTTCCAATTACTGCACATGGAATTAAATCGCACACAAGTACACAAAAACGAGTTTTCAAACTGTTATGGTTAGCTGTTGCATGTACGTGTAGTTCAAATTTAATTACGGTCATTAAATGGCTAGAAAATCACTTAAATGTCTTAAAAGGTCAAATGACCCCTAAAATTTTCCAAAATTTGACTTGACAGTTGTATTAGTACTACAAAATTTCTCGTACATTTAAAACACTATTTGTTGCCACTTTACTCCACATTCGTCTTTCATAGCTAATAAAAAATATCTTGTAATGCGCGGATAATTATGCTACAGTAAACCACTGTTAATGGTTCCATGTCTTTGATTTTACCGTTGTTAAGTTCGCGTTGATTCAAAGTCGGTTCCAAATTCGAATTTAAAATCAGTAAAAGGATAAGGAAAAAGTAAATAAAAGAATAAGAGAAAAAACAAACAAACAAACAAAAGGACCTCCTAGTCCCATTGGGTCAATAGGCCCAGCTGGCCACCCATGCGGCCTAGCCGGCCCACCCCCGCTGCCTCTAGGCTATTAGGCCACACCCCGAACCCTAACCACTCGACCCCCCACTTCCCCCACGCTCCTTCCCCTCTCCTCCCTCGATCTGGGTCGGGGGGCAGCGACCCCGATCCCGCGTCGCCCCGTCGCCCCTCGTTGGCGCCCGCCTCCCGTCTCCTCCCGCATGGAGCCCGCTCCCTCCTCGACCCGTACTGGATCGGGGGCTTGACCCCGCGGCACCCCGAGCCCCGACGCCGCACCGTCACCATGATGCATCGAAAGCGCTGCCCTAACATCGCCGCTCGCCGTCGCCGGACCTCGACACCGGATCACCGTAGCCATTCCCGACTCCTCCTTGCCGGAACGCTTCCTCCCCGACCCGGCCTCCCCACGCCTCGCCTCCCTCGCTTCCCTCCATCGCCGGTGAGGCCCCTGGCCTCCTCTCCCCTTCTCTCCGCCCCCGCGCTCGCCGGTGTCGCCCTGTGCAGCCGCCCTGCATCGTCCTCCCGCTCCACCGCCGCCGCCTGGCCCCAATGGAGCCAGCTCCGGCCGGCCATGTCCACTCGGCCGGGCCTCGCCGTGACCTTGGTCGGCCGCCCACGAGCGCCCGGGCCCGGCACGCCGGTCTCCGCCCACGCGTGCCTGCGGCTTCGGCCGCCCCTCACCCCGCACGCGCCATCCACTACCACTATCGGGCACAGCTCCGGCCGGCGGGCCCCGCCTGCTGGCCGCGCCCTGATCCAGCAGCCGCACCCGCTAGGGCCTGTGTGCCACTGCACGTGGGGCCCGCCCCCGAAACATTTAAGAAAATTAAACGAAACAAAAATGTAAATAAAAAATTAAATTAATTAATTGATTAACCTAATTAATCATGTTAATTAACCTGTTAACTACTTAGTTAGTTAAACTAATCATGTTAGTTAAATAGGCAAGCAATGACAGGGGCCCCACCCCCTGTCGACCAATCAAACTTTGACTGGTCAACTGGAACCCCATGGACCCACATGTCACCCTCTGGTACACTTCTGTGTACGCAGATCTGGGTGCGCCTAGCATTTACTCATTATTTTCAAATTAAATTAAATTACAGAATATCTTTTAAAACTTTGAAAAATCATATAAAATAATCCGTAACTCGTATGAAAAAGTTCTCTACATGAAAGTTGCTCAGAACGACGAGACGAATCAGAATACGCTCTCCTTTCATTTGTCACACATCCCTAGCATAGCGAACATCGAACCTTTCCCCTCCGGTTCGTTTGTCCAAAAATGCCTAACCCCGGGAAAACTTTCCAGAATGTTTCCCCCTTCACCGGTATCATGTAGAATTGCGGTAGAGCACCCCTAGCGCTGATTACTGTCTGTCATGCATCTGTTTGCTATGTATTTATTGTTTCTCCCCCCTCTTCTCTTCGGTAGACCCCGTGACGGATGCTGATGCCCCTGTGATCGACTACGTCACCGACGACCCCCTCCTTCTCGCCTGAGCAACTAGGCAAGCCTCCCCTTTGATCATCCCGATATAGCCCATTCCATTCTCTCATGCTTGCATTAGATTTTGCTACTTCTATTGTTTGCTCCTATTCTGATCCATAGCCTGCTTTTGTAACCTGCTCATTGTACCTTACTTGCTTATCCTAAACTGCTTAGTATAGGTTGGCTAGTAATCCATCAATGACCCCCACTGAGGGAGTCCAGGATTAGCGGGTGTCCGGATAGCCGGACTATAACCTTTAGCCGGACTCTTGGACTATGAAGATACAAGATTGAAGACTTCGTCCCGTGTCCGGATGGGACTTTCCTTGGCGTGGAAGGCAAGCTTGGCAATACGGATATGTAGATCTCCTCCCATTGTAACCGACTCTGTGTAACCCTAGCCCTCTCCGGTGTGTATATAAACCGGAGGGTTTTAGTCCATAGGACGAACAACAATCATACAATAGGCTAGCTTCTAGGGTTTAGCCTCTTTGATCTCGTGGTAGATCTACTCTTGTACTACCCATATCATCAATATTAATCAAGCAGGACGTAGGGTTTTACCTCCATCAAGAGGGCCCAAACCTGGGTAAAACATTATGTCCCCTGCCTCCTGTTACCATCCGGCCTACACGCACAGTTCGGGACCCCCTACCCGAGATCCGCCGGTTTTGGCACCGACATTGGTGCTTTCATTGAGAGTTCCTCTGTGTCGTCACCTTTAGGCCTGATGGCTCCTCCGATCATCAACAACGATGCGGTCCAGGGTGAGACCTTTCTCCCTGGGCAGATCTTCGTGTTCGGCGGCTTTGCACTGTGGGCTAATTCGCTTGGCCATCTGGAGCAGATTGAAAGCTACGCCCCTGGCCGTCAGGTCAGATTTGGAAGTTTGAACTACACGACTGACATCCGCGGAGACTTGATCTTCGACGGACCCGAGCCACAACCAAGCGCCCCACACTGTCACGATGGGCATGACTTAGCTCTACCGCCGAACAGTGCCCTGGAGGCCGCGCCCGCAACAGCTCCGACCCTTAGCTCGGAGCCAACTGTGCCGATCAAGGGCAGGTGGCTAGACACCGCCTCGGGGGTTGCAGTCTCAACGGCGATTGAGCCGAACACCAGCTTTATCCTCTATGAAGCCTGTGACTCCAAGGTGCCGGACCCTGCTCCGGACTCCGAACCCTCCACGTCCCTGCCAATCGAATCCGATTGGGCGCCGATTATGGAATTCACCGCCACAGATATCTTTCAGCACTCGCCCTTCGGCGACATTCTGAATTCACTAAGGTCTCTCTCTTTGTCAGGAGAGCCCTGGCCGGATTATGGCCAACATGATTGGGATGCGGACAACGAAGAAATTCGACGCCCACCCACCACCCACTTCGTAGCCACTGTCGACGATTTAACCGACATGCTTGACTTCGAATCCGAAGACATCGACGGCATGGACGACGATGTAGGAGGCAAACAGGAACCAGCGCCCACAGGGCACTGGACAGCCACCACATCCTACAATGATACATGGTGGACACACCCAAAAGAAACCATGAGGACGAACGGGAGGACACAACGAAGCGTCGTTCCTCCGAAAAGCAGTCAAAGCGGCGACATAAGTGCCGCTCCAAGCCCCGCCTCGACAGAGACAGCGGTCATACAGACCCAGCCACAGAGCAGGGTGAGCCGGCGAACGATAAACATGGCATCGAGCAACCGTCCAAAAAAGGCAACTTGGATAAACAAACCGCACAACCCGTCCCCGGCGAAGATAACAGTCCGGACGACCTCACGCCGGACAAGTTCCTGGAGCAAAAGAACCTCCACAAAAGGCTCGTCGCCACTGCGCATAGCCTAAAAAAGCAGAAGCGGAAGCTCAAAACTGCGGAAGATGCACTCAGAATCAGGTGGAGCAAAGTACTCAACACCGCAGACAAATACGGCGACAGTTGCCACACAAAAAGCTACCCAAAGCGAAAGCTCCTGCCTGAATTTGATGAGGAGGCCTTAGAACCTCCGCAATCAACAAATAAGGAAGCCACCCGGTCGGATAAACGACCCCATGACCAATATAGAGCGGCAAGAGGCGCCGCACACAAGCCAGCACGTGACCCACTCAAGGATTCGCATCAAAAATATGGCCCAACCAGATCTATCTACGGGCCAAGAAAGCAAGCTTTAGTAAGCAATGCAACACAACAAACATCCGAACACTACGACACACCCAAATACAGGGGTGCCACCCCCCCTATGTTTCACCGATGAGGTGCTGGACCATGAATTTCCAGCGGGATTCAAGCCCGTAAACATAGAGGCGTACGACGGAACGACAGACCCTGGAGTCTGGATTGAGGACTATATCCTCCATATCCATATGGCCAGAGGAGACGATCTCCATGCCATAAAATCTTACCCCTCAAGCTCAAAGGGCCAGCCCGGCATTGGCTTAAAGGCCTTCCCGAAAACACCATTGGAAGTTGGGAAGAGCTCGAGGATGCTTTTCGGGCAAATTTTCAAGGGACCTATGTCCGGCCTCCGGATGCAGACGATTTAAGTCATATAACTCAACAGCCCGGAGAGTCAGCCCGGGAACTCTGGAACAGATTTCTTACTAAGAAGAACCAGATAGTCGACTGTCCGGACGCCGAGGCCTTAGCAGCTTTCAAACACAGCGTTCGAGATGAATGGCTCACCAGACACCTCGGCCAAGAAAAGCCAAGAACAATGGCCGCATTAACAAGCCTCATGACCCGCTTTTGCACGGGAGAGGACAGCTGGTTGGCAAGATGCAGCACCAGCGAGCCAAGTACATCCGAAGTAAGGGACGGGAAACCGCGTCGCAGCAAGGACCAGCGCCGAAATAAGGGAAACAGCCCAAAGAGCATGACAGTCAACACCGGATTCGAAAGCTCTCGGCAGGGTCAGAAAAAGCTGCCCCACAAGGATAACAGGGACGAGCTATCTAGCCTAAACAAAATCTTGGACAAAATATGTCAAATCCACAGCACTCCGGGAAGCCTGCAAACCATACCCACAGAGAATGTTGGGTCTTCAAGCAATCCGGCAAACTCAACACCGAACACAAGGGGCTCAATACACCAAGTGAGGACGATGACGAACCCCACAAGCAGAGCACCGGGAAACAAAAGAATTTCCCACAAGAAGTCAAAATAGTAAACTTACTTCACGTGACAAAAGGGAAAAACAGAGTGGCGCCTATAGAGATACGCGCCATGCGGCCTATCACAAAGCAGTCTCGCCACTGGTTGTTAAAACTGATCACCTTCGACCATCAGGATTACTCCGGAAGTATCCGAAACGCAGGTTGGACCGCCTTGGTATTAGATCCGATAATCGACAGACTCCACTTTACACAAGTCCTGATGAACGACGGCAGTGGTCTAAACCTGCTATATCAGGACACAGTCTGCAAAATGGGGATGGACCCAACAAAAATTCGCCATACCAACACTTCCTTTAAAGGAGTAACGCCAGGCCCGGATCCCATTGCATGGGTTCTCTCCTGCTAGAAGTAATGTTCGGTTCCCCCGATAACTTCCGCCGCGAAAAGCTAACCTTCCACATCGCCCCATTTTCAAGTGGCTATCAAGCACTACTGGGACGCGAAGCTTTCGCCCACTTTAACGCAATACCGCATTATGCATCTCTCACGCTTAAGATGCCCGGCCCACGAGGCATCATCTCACTAAAGGGAAACATTGAATGTTCCTCGCGCGCAGAAGACTATACGGCCGCCTTGACGGCCACACACTAAAACAGCTTCACCAACAAAAGCATCTAACAGGTCATTAAGACCACGGACACGGCTAGGTGAGTCCGGAGCAAACTTATAATTGATAAAGGTTTTTGTAGCCGTACACCCCTATACAAGGGGCTCCGCATATGTAAAATAAGCGACAATAAGGCTCAATTTTCCCCATCTTGAATTATACTTTGTTTACTTAGTACAACATAGATTTTGCACGGCTATTCTTCTTTCAACTAAATTCCTCTCTTTTATAGATGAACACCGTGCTACACCCGTCCAGGACACGGCGCAACGGAGACACAGGCGCAGACGTGCAGCAGGGACCCGTCCCAAGGATTCTCTTTAGATTAAGACCCTGCGTAAACCTTTTTCATTGTCTCTTGTTGATGCACGTCCCCCGGATTCACAGTATAACCGAGGAGGAGGCTGGCGTCTTGGCATGTGGCCACGTCAGAATTTCGCACGTACCTGGACACCAGGGGCTTATTATCATGGGCACTGCTCAGCCCGTTTTTATAAAGACCGAATACCTTAGGGAGTGTTCGGCGTCACGAGTTTGGCCTTATATGCATCAGCTCCGAATCATGTATTTGGTCAAATGTTGGGTTTGCCCGGCTCCTGTGTTTTGCTGCCTTACGTTCCGCTCTATCGGCTAAGGCGGCACCAAGAGAACTACTGTGATTGTGCCCCAGTTCAGCCAGGCGAGCACCTCACTAGAAAAAGCCGAAAACTGACTGTCATGATATAGCGTGAGACTGGTCAACCACTCGATGACCTATTGGAGTCTTCAGGATTCCTCCGCATTAACGAAGGGCCGTTTCCCGGCTAGGCACACATGCGCCCCGAGTTCGGGCGAGCACGGCGCCACCAGGGGCTATATAGTATCCCCCCTGTCAAACTCCTATGGCTAAGTGAAAGTGATAAAGCATTATAGTCTGATTTCCTAGTTCGCTGCGCTATCACCTCCTTCATGGACCAAGACGTTGGATCAAGTGTGAGAATGCGCCTTCTGCGAACACCCCCGCATTATATGCGTGGGGGCTGAAGCCGACGACTGCCATCTTTCAGATTATATACACATATACCTCAACGGCCGCACATGAGGCATTATAATACTTGCAGGCACAAGTATAAAAAGCTTCTACAATTCATCAAAATATTGTTTTACAATAATACACGTTATTCGAACATAATATCCTTCGAGCACTGCGTCTCTATCAAACGAGCGCCTTGCAGAACTTCCTGAAAATAGTGCTCAGCAGGTATTCGGCCTCCGTCCGAATCTTGGGATGCAACAGCGGCAGCCTCCATCTCCGCCCAGTATGTCTTGACACGGGCAAGGGTCATCCGCGCACCCTCTATGCATGCCGACCTCTTCATCACATTGATATGCGGCACTGCATCAAGGAACGGTTGCACCAAGCTAAAATAACTGTTCGGCTTTGGCCTTTCCGGCCACAGATGATTAACGACATCCTTCATGGCGAGTCCGAACAACCTATTCAGTTCGGCCCATTCGGCCAAACGATCAGTCAACGAAAGCGAACGCTCCAGATTGTTGAACTGTGACCAGAAGTGCTTCTCCACTTCGCTATCTTTCTGATCTCGGAAATGTTCGGCCGCATCAGCGGCACTCGCAGCTAAATCCAGATATGCGTCCGCCGAACTCCACATCCGGTCGAACAGACTGTATTTAGGATCTCCGAACTTCATTCGCAGCATAAAGGGCTTTCCAGCCGCGATATCTCCGGCCTGACGTAGCTCCTCCTTCATCGCTCTCATCGCAGAACGAGCATCCTTGGTCGCTGTAGTGGCCTTTTCCAGGTCTGTCCGCTCCGCCCGATCTTCTTTTTCAAGAAGCTTGCAGCGGTCAGGAGTGTTCTTTTACTTCACAGCCATTTCGGCCATTTCCTTCTTGCTTCGGCAGTGAGCAGCCTGTTTGGCTTTCAGCTCTTCAATTGCCTTTACGGCAGCCGCATCACTTCCCCTGGCTTGCTCCTTGGCTCGGGCAAGTTCTCCCCGAAGGTTCTCCATGGCAGCGACCCCATCTGCATCAAGCGCACACGCTGTAAGATACTGGCATCAAGCTCCTCTTACCAGGTGTCTCCGGAGAAATTACATACCTTGTGCCTCGTCAAGCCGCTTGTTGACAAGCGCGATGTCGGCATCTGCCAAGTCAAGTTGCCGCGTTAGCTCGACAAATTCATGAGTCCGACTGGCCACCGGACACTTCGCCACCTACATAGGAAGGCAGCAAAATTACACCTGGGACTATGATCCTCTGCGTGCTGTCGTCTTCGAAAACACACAGAGTCTTAGGGGCTACTATCTACACAGGGCACATCTTATATGCAAAACTGTCAAAAGGTACATCACCCCGCGTACCTCAAAACGTGTCAGTAAACTCCTGACGACCTCGTGCAACCTGCTTTCAGCGGACGAAATACTTTCAATTACCATACCCATCAACGTACGGTGTTCCTCTGAGATAGACGCTCGCCCTAACAGATCCTTCAGGTCATCCGACCAAGCACCGGGCAGTGCCGAACTTGTTCGATGGCCTTTTTCAAAGTCCGGACACGGATGGCCTTGGGGGGCCATATGACTGCCTTCCGGCCCTGCCGGATTCGGAGAAACCCTCCGCGATGATACCTCAGGATTGCCCGCTCGTAAGGCGGTACGGCAGGGGGAGGCGTTCCGCTCTCCATCATCTCCGGAAGAATATCCCACGAAGATGAGCTCTGCTGAGAAAGGCTGAGATCCGAACTACAAGGTAGAATTTCGGTTATTTTCCTCAGAAATAAACAAGGATTTCTCTCATTTTAAACCCCCCTCTCTACTTACGGCTCGGTGGAGGGCTGATCCCCTTGAGGGCATAGTACGGCCGAGGTATCCCCTAACACAGGACCCTCTGGCGAAGATTTCTTCCCCCGCTTTGAGACCATGGACTCCGGGTCTTCAGAGGCAGTCCTCTTCCTCCCCTGAGTAGAGGAATTTTCGATTCCTCCTTTCCAGACAGCCTCCTTCGGGGAGGCAGCAACTTCTTTGTCCCCCCCTTCGCTTTCTTCCGAAGGCACGATCTCCAGCATCCTGGTTAACACGGGATCCGGCGAGGTCTCGGGAAGGGGGGCCGGACACCTGATTAACTTCGCCTTCGCTACCCACTCCTGTTTCAAAGACAACTCTTTTAAGGGTGATGTTGTGATAAATGAACGGATGGTGTGTCCGGGCACAGGGCTACTTACTTGAGTATCCGGACGATTGCAGCTCAGACCTGCGTCCTCCGTAGAATTCGGACACACTACTTGTGGTCCTAAGAACAATTTGTACATCTCCGCGGGGGTCATGCCAAGAAAATGTTGGAGAGCTCGTGGTCCCTCCGGGTTGAACTCCCACAGGCGGAGGGGGCGACGTTTGCAAGGCAGAACTCGGCGAATTAACATAACCTGTGTCACCACGACCAGACTGATGTCTCTTTCTAGGAGATCTCAGATGCGGCCCTGCAACAGGGGCACGTCCTTTGCCGACCCCCAGTCCAGCCCCTTATTAACCCATGACGCCAGTCGTGGCGGGGGACCCGAGCGGAAAGTAGGCGGCGCCACTGACTTGGTGCCCCTGGGAGCTGTGATATAAAACCACTCTTGTTGCCATAAGCTGAACTCCTCTTGAAAAGAGCCCTCGGGCCATGGAGCGTCAGCATTCTTGCTTATAACAGCGCCTCCGCACTCCGCGTGCTGTCCCTCGATCATCTTTGGCTCTACTTTAAAAGTCTTAAGCCACAGTCCGAAGTGAGGAGTAATACGGAGGAAGGCTTCGCACACGACAATGAACGATGAGATGTGGAGGATGGACTCCGGAGCTAAGTCGTGAAATTCCAGCCCATAATAAAACATGAGCCCCCTCACGATGGGATCCGTCGCGAAGCCTAGGCCTCAGAGGAAATGAGACATGAACAGCACGCTCTCACCATGCTTGGGAGTAGGAATAACCTGCCTGTGAGCAGGCAGCCTATGCGAGATTTCGCCGGTCGAAAACCTGGCCTCTCTCAGCTTTAGCACGTCTTCCTCCATGACGGAGGAAGGCTTCCATCGGCCTCGAAGGTCAAAGTTGGACATCGTCGAAGGTCCGAAGCGCCTGAAATCTGGGGCCTTGGGTGTTGGAACTTGAGGCGAAGGGCGATTTTGATTGAGATCAAAAGAAAGGAGTAAGGCCTTGGTCTCTTTATAAGAGGTTGAATACCAAGAGCCCTCCCCGTGACCGTTTGGGACTCGCCTTTGATCGAGGGGACACACTAACAGGCACGGTTGGGTTACCCACACCCGTATTGATGAGAACCCCGGGATAAGAGGAAACGATCTCTGCTTTGACAAGACGTGCCAAGGAAACCGCCTCACAAAACGCGCTGAGGCGGGACAATAAAAATGGTTCAAATAAAGGCTTGGCTGTGGCGTGATGACATGCTACGGAATACGTCAGCAGATTAGATTTGTGTAAATATTATTCTCTCTACGACAGTATGTGGAACTTATTTTGCAGAGCCGGACACTATCCTTGTGTTCAAAATCTTCTATGAAGTATTCGGAGGAGGAACCCGCCTTGCAATGCCGAAGACAACCTGCGCGTCGGACTCGTCGTCATTGAAGCCTGGTTCAGGGGCTACTGAGGGAGTCCTGGATTAGGGGGTGTTCGGATAGCCAGACTATAACCTTTAGCCGGACTCTTGGACTATGAAGATACAAGATTGAAGACTTCTTCCCGTGTCCGGATGGGACTTTCCTTGGCGTGGAAGGCAAGCTTGGCAATACGGATATGTAGATCTCCTCCCATTGTAACCGACTCTGTGTAACCCTAGCCCTCTCCGGTGTCTATATAAACCGGAGGGTTTTAGTCCATAGGACGAACATCAATCATACCATAGGCTAGCTTCTAGGGTTTAGCCTCTTTGATCTCGTGGTAGATCTACTCTTGTACTACCCATATCATCAATATTAATCAAGCAGGACGTAGGGTTTTACCTCCATCAAGAGGGCCCAAACCTAGGTAAAACATTGTGTCCCCTGCCTCCTGTTACCATCCGGCCTAGACGCACAGTTCAGGACCCCCTACCCGAGATCCGCCGGTTTTGACACCGACACCCACCTTGCCCTTGTTGCCCCTGCTTCATCATCGACGACTCGATCAACGTGACCGATGACCAGAGCCCGACACCTCACATCACATCACACCCCTTTTGTTGCTCGACTCTGCAGAGCTACTATCGAGTGCCGAGGGTGAGACCTCACAACGCACTCCCGATGACAACTCTGTAGTGTAGCTTTTCGGTCGTGGTCAATGAGGGTGGTTCCTGGAGATCTATTCTCTCTTTTTGATTCTCAATACAATGTTCTCCTCGTTGTTCTTGGAGATCTATTTGATGTAATGACTTTTTGCGGTGTGTTTTTTGGGATTCAGTGCATTGTGAGTTTATGATCAGATCTATCCATGAATATTATTTGAGTATTCTTTGATCTCTTATATGCATGATTATTATAGCCTCACATTTCTTCTCCAAAACTTTGGTTTGGTTTGGCCAACTAGATTGATTTTTCTTGCAATGGGAAGATGTGCTTTGTGATGGGTTCGATCTGTGCTGTCCTCACCCAGTGACAGAAGGGTAGCGAGGCACGCATGTATCGTTGCTATT
This sequence comes from Triticum urartu, assembly GCF_003073215.2. Lineage (NCBI taxonomy): Eukaryota > Viridiplantae > Streptophyta > Magnoliopsida > Poales > Poaceae > Triticum > Triticum urartu. The sequence continues at coordinate 468,620,378 of NC_053022.1, forward strand.
AAGGATAAAAAAGATGGGGTCTATTCCTATATGAATATATCAAGTCTACATCATGTCATCGTTCTTATTGCATTACTCCATTTCTCCATGAACTTAATACACTAGATGCATGATGGATAGCGGTCAATGTGTGGATAAATAGTAGTAGATGCAGGCAGGTGTCGGTTTACTAATCTTGGACGTGATGCCTATATACATGATCTGAAGGAAATATGCCCTAGAGGAAATAATAAAGTTGTTATTTTATATTTCCTTATTCCTGATAAAGGTTTATTATTCATGCTAAAATTGTATTGATCAGAAACCTAAATACATGTGTGAATACATAAACAAACACCGTGTCCCTAGTGAGCCTCTACTTGACTAGCTCGTTGATCAAATATGGTTATGGTTTCCTAACCATGGACATGTGTTGTCATTTGATAATGGGATCACATAATTAGGAGGAGGATGTGATGGACAAGACCCACCCGTTAGCTTATGATTGTTCAGGTTTATTGCTATTGCTTTCTTCATGTCAAATACATATTCCTTTGACTATGAGATTATGCAACTCCCGGATACCGGAGGAATGCCCTGTGTGCTATCAAACGTCACAACGTAACTGGGTGATTATAAAGATGCTCTACAGGTATCTCCGAAGGTGTTTGTTGAGTTGGCATAGATCGAGATTAGGATTTATCACTCTGAGTATCGAAGAGGTATCTCTGGGCCCTCTCGGTAATACGCATCATAAGCTTGCAAACAAATGACTAAGGAGTTAGTCACGAGGTGATGTATGATAAAGAGACTTGCCGGTAACGAGATTGAACTAGGTATAAAGATACCGATGATCGAATCTCGGGCAAGTAACATATCGATGGACAAAGGAAATTGCATATGTTATTTTAATAAAGTACTTAGATCTAGAAGTTTTTAAATAAAATAGAGTCCTCAAATAGTTTTCAGGGAGGCTAGGTAAGCGGCACACACATCCCGTCAACGAAGCTCTTTTCTGTTGAATTGCTCTAGTGCTTCACTTATATATTTTTGAGCACGGTGTGCTTTAGTATTTTTGAAGAAATTCTCTCTTGCTTCACTTCAATTAATTTTAGAGAAAGAAATATTATGCTCATGATGTCCACTTATATCTTTTTGGAGTAGCTTGTCATTTACTCCCGTGCTTCACTTATATCCTATGAGTAAATTGTTGAATGAATTGAATATCACAAAGTTGAAATTATATCATGCCTAGTGGTAGCTTCACATTGGGTTTAGAAAGTGAAATCTTTTGAAGCCTGACAATCACAATATTGGTCATACAAGCAATACATGAATAATTAGTATAAGGAAGAGAACTTTCACATGCAAATATACTATCCTGGAAATCTTTTGTGATTGTGAGCCCCCAACAAAATATTATATGCCAAAATTGTTGACGTTGGACAAGGAAGACAACGTAATGGTTTATGTTTGTTCATATTCACATAGAAGTTATATTGTCATAGATCCTTCAACATGTGGTGCTTGCCCCCATCTTTGCTAGCCAAAAATTCCGCACCAAGTGGAGATACTACTTGCGCATCCAAAAACCCTTAAACCCAAATCTTATTTTCAAGAGTCCACCATACCTACCTAGGTATTGAATAAGATCCTTCAAGTAAGTTGTCATCGGTGCAATAAGATAATAAAAATTGCTTCTAAAAGTGTTAGATCATTTAGTGTAAGATAAAATTGAGCGTTGTACGAACTTGTGACGGCAAAGAATAAAAGCGATAGACTGCATAATAAAGGTTGCTATCATAAGGGGCAATATAACGTGATGTTCTTTTGCACTAAGGGGTTGAGCATACAAACAAATAAGTGCATGGCAATCTCTGCTTCCCTCTGCGAAGGGCCTATCTTTTACTTTTTAGTATTTACTTTTATGCAAAGAGTCAAAGTATTTCTCTGTATTCCTTTTTAGTTTTCTCTTTTGGCAAGCATCATGTGGCGAGGAAAGATCTAGACACATATATCCAGTTGGATATGGGTAGCATGAGTTATTATTGTTGACATCACCCTTGAGGTGAATACGTTGGGAGGCAAAATTATAAGCCCCTATCTTTCTATGTGTCTGGTTGAAACGTTTTGCTCATGTGTATGCGGTGAGTGTTAGCAATCATAGAAGACTATATGATGGTTGATTATGTGGAGCTCTTACTTAAACTCTATTGAATAAGTTGAATTGCAATTGCTTGGTGACTGAGAACATAGGTTGTTGAGTTTCAAGAGAATTCATTGTTTGAACCTTAACATGTGAATTGGTTGCTGCTTTAACATGAGAAATTTTATGAGAAAGAATTGCTGTCATGATACTAGGAAAAGTGAATTAAATTATCATTGATCAAACTTGTGCACTTTGCTAGCACTCACACTTCATAAATTATTTCTTTTATCATTTACCTACTCGAGGACGAGTAGGAATTAAGCTTGGGGATGCTGATACATCTCCAACGTATCTATAATTTATGAAGTATTCATGCCATTATATTATCATTCTTGGATGTTTTACAATCATTTTATAGCAACTTTATATCATTTTTTGGGACTAACCTATTGACCCAGTGCCTAGTGCCAGTTGCTGTTTTTTGTTTGTTTTTACATCAAAAGGAAATCAATATCAAACGGGGCACAAACACCACAAAACTTTTTGGAGATTTTTTATGGATCAGAACATTCAGGATGGGCCAGAGAAGCACCTGGGGGGTGCCCCGAGGGGGGCACAACCCACCAGGGCACGCCTGGGGCCCCAAGCGCGCCCAGGTGGGTTGTGCCCACCTCGGTGGCCTCCTACACCCCCTCTTGATATATGTCTTGCAATTGAATACTCGTAGTGACAATGGGGTATCGTATTGATTCACTTAATATATGTTTTGGCACTCAACTCGCGGATTCCCGAGGTGACATTGGGGTAAGCTATGCACAGGGGTTGATGCACATTCTCTTTGTTTCTCCGGTAGAAATCTTGGGGCACTCTTTGAAGTTCTTTGTGTTGGACTGAGTATTATGAATATGAATTTGCTTTGGTGTTATTTTAGTACGAACTCTAGGATAGATCGAACGGAAAGAATAGCTTTGTGTTATTTTAGTACGAACTCTTGAATAGGTCGAACGGAAAGAATAGCTTTGAGGTGGTTTCGTACCCTACAAACAATTTATTCTTATGTTCTCTGCTAGATAGGAACTTTGGAGTGATTCTTCATCGCAGTTTGAGGGGTGGTTATATGATCCAATTATATTAGCATTGTTGAGAGATTGCACTAGCGAAAGTACGGGCCCTATGCCTCATTTTCAAGCATTGCAATACCGTTTGTGCTATGTTTTACCAATTGTTGCCTTGCTGTTTTTTATTGTTCTGATTAAAAAATCAATATCTACTATCATCACTACACTTGTATTACCATCTCTTCGCCGAACTAGTGCACCTATACAATTTACCATTGTATTTGGTGTGTTGGGGACACAAGAGACTATTTGTTATTTGGTTGCAGGGTTGTTTGAGAGAGACCATCTTCATCCTACGCCTCCCACGGATTGATAAAACTTAGGTCATCTACTTGAGGGAAAATTGCTACTATCCTACAAAACTCTGTGCTTGGAGGCCCAACACGAGTCTACAAGAATAAAGTTGAGTAGTAGACATCAGGTACTCGGACACCGGAAGTGTTCCGGAGGGTACCGGGTACATATCGGGTCACCGAAAGGTGTTTCGGGCACCCCTGGGAAAAGATATGGGCCTTATGGGCCAAGAGGGGAAACGCACCAGCCACCAGGGGGTGGTGCACCCCCCATATGGGCCGAACCAAGGGGAGAAGGAAAGAGGGGAAGAGAAAGGAAATGGGGGATTCGGCCCCCCTTCCCTTTCTCCCCCTCCTGTTTCCTTCCCCCTCCGGCAAATAAGGAAGGGGGGCACCGGTCAAGGAGGAAACCAAGTAGGATTTGGTCCTACTTGGGGCGCCTCCTGGCCTCTCCCCTCTCCCTCCCACCTATATATATCTGTGGGGGCGCCCCTAGCACACACCAGACAATTGCCTAGCCGTGTGTGGCGCCCCCTTCCTCGTTTACTACCTCGGTTATTGATACATCTCCGTCGTATCTACTTTTCCAAACACTTTTGCCCTTCTTTTGGACTCTAACTTGCATGATTTGAATGGAACTAACCCGGACTGGCGCTGTTTTCAGCAGAATTGCCATGGTGTTATTTTTGTGCAGAAATAAAATTTCTCGGAATAACATGAAAATCAACGGAGCATTATTTTGGAATATATAACGAATATTGGAAGGAAGATCCACGCCAGGGGGTGCTCCAATTGTTCTCGTGGCCTCCCTAACGCTCCACCGACCTCAACCTGGACTCCATATATTCACTTTCAGGGAGAAAAAAACCGAGAGAGAAGGATTCACCGCGTTTTACGATACGGCACCGCTGCCAAGCCCTAAACTCTCTCGGGAGGGCTGATCTGGAGTCCGTTCGGGGCTCCGGAGAGGGTAATCCGTCGCCATAGTCATCATCAACCATCCTCCATCACCAATTTCATGATGCTCACCGCGGTGCGTGAGTAATTCCATCGTAGGCTTTCTGTACGGTGATGGGTTGGATGAGATTTCTCATGTAATCGAGTTAGTTTTGTTAGGGTTTGATCCCTAGTATCCACTATGTTCTGAGATTGATGTTGCTATGACTTTGCTATGCTGAATGCTTATCACTAGGGCCCGAGTGCCATGATTTTAGATATGAACCCATTATGTTTTCATCAATATATGAGAGTTCTTGATCCTATCTTGCAAGTCTATAGTCACCTATTATGTGTTATGATCCGTTAACCCCGAAGTGACAATAATCAGGATACTTACCGGTGATGACCGTAGTTTGAGGAGTTCATGTATTCACTATGTGTTAATGCTTTGGTCTGGTACTCTATTAAAAGGAGGCCTTAATATCCCTTAGTTTCCGCTAGGACCCCGCTGCCATGGGAGGGTAGGACAAAAGATGTCTTGCAAGTTCTTTTCCATAAGCACGTATGACTATATTCGGAATACATGCCTACATTGCATTGATGAACTGGAGCTAGTTCTGTGTCACCCTAGGATATGACTATTGCATGATGAAGCGCATCCGGCATAATTCTCCATCACCGATCCATTGCCTACGAGCTTTCCATATATTGTTCTTCGCTTATTTACTTTTTCACTGCTACTGTTATCATCACTACAAAACACCAAAAATATTACTTTTGTTATCGTTACCCTTTACCACCATTACCATTACTATCATATTACTTTGCTACTAAATACTTTGCTGCAGATATTAAGTTATCCAGCTGTGGTTGAATTGACAACTCAGCTGCTAATACTTGAGAATATTCTTTGGCTCCCCTTGCGTCGAATCAATAAATT
>NC_053022.1:468626795-468650019 GCF_003073215.2 Triticum urartu
CCGGAGTATATTTAAGAACCGAGTGGGTAGTGCACAACCGCATGGGAGACTCAGCCCGGTCATTGCACCGCATTAATAGTGAGTAATGAGCAGTCAAATCATAAGCCCCACCTTTCCCACTGTAAGTTGCTCTGAAGAAGCAACCATCAATACGCTCTTCTTTGAATCCGCTCATACTACTCCATCCATCACTGTTTATACAGTGTGCTTCAGAAAAAAGAAAAAAATCTGTGGGACCAAGGCGACTAGCGATCGGCCTGAAAAATAGCATTGGTAGTTATAGCACGGCGTCTATTACTAGAGGGAATAATGCGTACACACATGTATGCAGTGCTTCCACCCCGGGTACACACATGCATGCACTCCGTAGTAGTACAGTACATGGAGAGAAAATTGTGGACTTGATTGCGGTTACCATGCCCTAATTAATTGAGCATTAAACCAAACGCGTCTAAAGTCTCTCTGGTGGTGGGAATGCATTGAGAGAAATGCATCATAATGAAGTGTGCCCTGTAAGCTGTGACGGAGGGTGGAGTAGTATGAAGGTGCAAAACCAAGTACGCATACTACTACGCTTGGCTCTTCGCCCCTTCGTGAAGTCAAACAATGATGGTACTCCACATGTTGGGTACTACAGTGTATGCCTCTGACAATCTGACACCGAATGGACTGACGCATGTCCACTGAGGGTAGGTTGCATTAGTCAAAAGGCGTAAGCGAGCTTCACCTTGTCCTGCAAGCTTCTCCTCGTTCTGCGAGTTGACGGGACACACCAAAAAGTAGTGCTAGTCCATACTCCCTCCTTTCCGGTTAATATGGCTTAATCTTTTTTGCGGGTAAATGAGAGAGATTTATTCATATATAAGCATTCTTAGGACGATCAGCCAAGACACTAGTCACTAGGAAGCGAGGTACCCCGCAAAAAAGAAGTAGGAAGCGAGGTGTTTCATCAAGCCAGCTCTCGGCCACATTCAAAGTGCAGCAAGCACGGTTCACACGAAGATGCGCCGCAAGGTTTGTTGACCTATTTACATGCTGAATAATAAAAAAAGAGGAAATATTACTGAGCGCTACTATTTGTAACAGGATATGAGCCAAAATTAAGTGAGAATTGTGGCGAGTTTTCCATGCAATCAACTTCCATTATCACATGCGAGAACCCTCGAAGAGAACCAAATGTGTTGAAGATTGCTTTATCACATTTTAAAATCATAATAAGAGTGCAGACGCTCCTCCATCCGGTTCCTAGTACTAGTATAGTACGTACCTTTATGGTCTATAGTAGTAGTACCAGTAAACTTTGCGCTTGGCTGTTCGAGAAGTCGAACAATAATAGCACTAGTAGTATAGTGTATGCACGTCCACCGCCTGAGCGAGCGAGAGCTTGCATTAGTCAAAAGTTTCTCCTTGTCCTGCGAGCCACCGCGCGCAAGCTTCTCCCTTCCTGCAACCTTCTCCTCGTTCGGCAAGTTGACGGGACATAGCAAAGTAATGCTAGTCCATGCTGCCTCCTCTCCGGTTAATATGGCTTAATTTCAAACAAGATAAATACACTGTCTGTCACTGTATATTTGTAAAAATACGGTCAGTGGACTTCATAATACGCTCATTGCGCTCAATATATATATTTTCCAGTGTTCATACGGTCACTAGCTCACCCTGACTGAGTATGTGTGTGCATGCACGTGTAGGTTGAGCACTTGAGCGTGACCGTGTGTGTTCCGTCGTGTGCTCGGACATGCATGCATTAGGGCGTCACATGCGTTTTTGCGTCCATGTGTACGTGTGACTGTTGCATACACGAAGAGGGAGTACGTGTAGGGGCCACTAAGGAGCAGTCAAATCACACAGTAAGTTAGTCGGAAGAAGCAACCATCATTTCACTCTTGAATGACACGTACGCAATTTAAAATGGTTGATATGGAGAGAAAAAGAAAACCACTATATATACACTAGCAGGAGCCTAAGCTACAAGCATGCTTGCTTAGGTTGCTCTCTTCACAAGCATAGAACAACGGGCCTGATCCCGCAGCTGGGGGAAGGGAACAATGTTTTGCGTAGACGCGGTCGACATCGGCAAGGGAGAAAACCCACAGTCGGTGCATCCCAATCGGGGGTACCGCGGTATGGGCCGATGCCGCGTCCCAACCGCCCTTCTAGCTACAGCCCGACGTCCCAGGTAGTCCATCTTCCTTTTGGAGCCGGCTTTCTCCACTGCCGTAGCTCCATCTTCATGTCGATCTTTCTCTACTTCTACCGGCTTCAACTTGTGATGAGTTTATGTCTCATGAACTAGTGCCAGTACTATTATTCTAATCACACTTCTTCAATATCTTTGCCATCAGGGATGCTCGGGTCGATTTTAGTGGAACTGCACAAAAGCATCGTGTGATCCGAGGGTGCCAGCCATCTTTCCTTCGACAGGTTCTACCTGGCCAGGAAATTAAATCATGTTTAGAGTTTAGGGTTTAAGTCGTAGTGACCCCATCAGTAGTTTTTCTATCGTACACGCTCTCACAACTTTTTTCTTTAGTTGTGAAGTAAATATTGGCTATGATCTGTGAATCATTGAGATGCATCAGCATGCGTGTTAGTTTTCCTTTGTATTTGATGGAATTTTGTAACGGGGCAACCTTGGAATAGGAATGAAAATGGAGTGGAAAAGTTTCCGCTTTTCCGGAGAAAAATTGGAAACGGAGAGAAACCAACGTTTCGTTTCGTTGGATCGCGCCATCGAGCAAAACCAACGTTTAAATCACGTCTGTCGTGTTCGTGTCTCACCCTCCTCCACGGCTCGACCCCACACGGTCGCTCGGCATGCCACTCACCGCAAACCGAGTAGTATACCATAACTTTCCCGCCTGCTTGTCGATGGATCGCGCCATGGAGTACTAGCACTACTGGAAGAGATTGACGAGTTGGGGGAGGGCAGCTAGCTATAGCACGGACTCCCAAGAACTTACTACTGGAAGAGATCGTGCATGTTGTATCCGGCTATTGTGACCTTTGAACGCGGAGCAGCCGCGTGCACCCGGAAGCGGCACGGGCGATGCTCTCTCGGCCGGCGCGCCGCTTCCATGCCGGCGCCAGTGAGAGGTCACGTCCGCTCTGGCCGGGCATGAATGCGGCTCTGACCGTTTCGGGCGGGAAGCATGTGCGGGTGATGAAGAGGGTTCGGGTTGGTCAGGACCGGCCATGGCAGCGGTCCGGACATGCGCAAACAAGAGATGTTGTACGTTAATATTGCTGCGTATATAATTAGCAACATAAATAATGTGCCAGTTGGACAAATATGATTGGATATGGAGATGGAAATGGAATTTTACGTAAACACGGATATGCATGTCTATGTCTATGTGTGTGTGCGCGATGACTCTCGTGACCTGGAAGCGGGGGCGTGTTTTTGATCGAGTTTCCTTTCTTGGTACGTTAGAAAATCAGTTTGTCTAATTCACATCTAGATGTTATTTAAGGATATCACATCTAAGCTCCCACAAGTATATAATGTAGCAACAAGAAACCAAAAAAAAAAGGAAAAGACCACAAACAGAGTGGACATCAACTTATATGTGACATAACTATGTCACATCTAGATGTGTCCTAGACAGACCCTTAAAAAAATGTCTGCCAGTTTTCGTTTCTTTTTTCTGGGAACGCGCGTCTTCTATTTAAAACCACTGCTATGGAGAGATTTTTTTACTCCATTATAGCCTCTTGTTTGATAGAGTTTCTCGCGTCTCGCTCTCTCACCCTCTCCATATCAAAACAAGATGACAGTGTCCACTCTATCTCTCTCCTCACCGGTGGCCACAGATCCGGCCGAATAGCGTCCGCTGCGGGAGGTGAGGAGGTGCAGCATTGACGTTGTCGCCGTCGGCGACGGAGGAAGCCGATGCGCACCGTCCTCTCAGAGCCGGCGCTAGCGCGGACAAAGATCCTCCGCGCCCTTGTTCGCTGCCATCATGTGGGCAGATCCCGCCCGCCCGCCTAAATGACATCTCGCCCACCTGAGGTATAACTTCTTGTACTGGTCCAGCTCCCCAGGTCGCTGCATGCGGGTTTTCTTCTATGCGACTACTCCCCAGCTCCCCATGCATAGTTGCTAGGGTTCGTCGGCTGGTCCAACATCACCTACTAGTACTATTATAGAGGAAATGCCACTCAAAAAGTTGTCCTGATTTATGCCTCGGTGGAGGTATACATGTTGTTTCGACAAAAAGTACATGGTGGTTGTGCGGTCATTGTCCATATGGTGGTAGTACTATCACTGGTTAAATGAAGAAATGCTTTTTTTCTCGGGTATCCTGGTTTAGTTCCCATCAAGATAATTATGATGCTTCTGTTTGTTGGTGTACTTTTCATTAATTCTTATTGAAAATTGAGATGTTGTTGCTAACCCTTCTTTATATTTTTGGAAACAGCGATGCGTGTCTCCATACCCGGGCATGTCTTCGTCAATTTTAGTGGAACTGCACAAAATTGGATGGCCATTGTTGTTCCGCCTCACTGTCCTCTGCCACGTGGTTCTTCCTTCCTCGAGCTTGATTACTGAGAAGAAACAGACCACAATGATGATTTGTCAAACTTCTTAGGTGCCTCACCCAAACTTGATGCCAAATGGATGATGCATCACCACGATGACCTATCGATGCTCATGGTTGCACCTCATGGTTGCGTCGGCTGGTGAAGCTGATCGATTTTCGACGAAAAACAAGCTGTCTTCCATCAGTGCTCTTTGCTTGTTACGCACAAGGATGATATCCTTCATCAGTTCACCTTGGTTGCGTTGGAGACGCAGTCGTCTTTCACGTTGGTGCAATTTTTGCTAGGGTTTTATGACAGGTGGGCCCAAAATGTGGCTGGCTCACCTGTCATACAGCCAAAAGCAGGTGCAGTGAAGGCACCGGAGCTTAGTCCGTACTATAGTAGTATATATATATAAGCGGGAGCCTCAGCGCTTGTTTGCTAGGGTTTGCACTCTCCACACGCTCGCCGCACTACATATATGTTACACGCTGGAGGCTCAGCATTCATTTGCTAGGGTTTGCTATATTCACAGTCTCTCACCCTCTCTTCACCAGATCTAAACAAGACCGCGTTGGCCTCTTGTCTCTCTCTCCTCCCTCACAGCTGGTGAAGGAGGCGTCCGTATCCCATCGCACCGGGAAGGGGAGGAGGTGCAACGTTCACTCTATCGCCTTCGGCGAGGGAGGCAATCCACTGCCGGATGCACTGTTCTCTTTCACCCAGCGCCTGTGCGGGAGGGCCACCGACCCCTTCTTCCTTGCTGCCGTACATAGTGTGGGCAGATCCGGCCTCCCGCCGCACGCCTTGCCACATCCCGACGACCCTAAGGTATAAGTTTCTTTGAAACCGTCGTTGCTCTAGCTACATGTGGATCTTTTTCGCTCTCTAGTCGAATCTAGGTCTTGGTTCAAAGAGGAAAGAAGGGTGCGGTGGGCTGGAGCAAGAATCTAGGACATGGTTCAATGAGGAAAGGATGGGCGGAAAGTAGTATAGACTGGCTATCCAGCCGCTTTGTAGGTCGAAAAGGGAAAAAGGGGGTAACCCAGCACACACATCTGTAAGGAACCGATCTCTTTGTTGAAAAGGGAAAGAAACTGGGGGGTCGGGTAGTTTGTGCACGACTAGATTTGCTGCCCTCACATAGGAAGAAGGTTCAAAGAGAACAAATATGGGACCAGCGCATATATGCTGCTTGGCTACATACTCTGCATCACCCATTTATATGTGTGGACGCACATGGTGCTGGCATGTCCCATGCAGCTATTTTGCTGTTGTTAATCTTAGAATTAACTACTGATCTGTTTTAAAATAATTTCTCTGTTAATATGAATCAATGCAACCGTTTTAGAAATGCTACTGTCCTATACTTTGTTTTCCATCAAGATAAGGTATATGCTTCTTTTTGTGGCCGCATGTTTCATCCTCCTTTATTGGCCAGTAATTGTTTTCTTTTTTTTCCTCTTAAAACAGGGATATCTATTCAACTTGTTGCTATATAAAACTTAAATGTCACACTGGCAACTTTGCTTGATTTCAGTGCAACTGCACAAAACTTGATTGGATTTCCTATTCGTGTTGGTAGATTCGTATTTTATGTTGGTCGTCTCATGAAAGGTCAGTATAGGCCTTCATCCACATGATTGTGCAGTGTGCTTTGAGATGCTGTGCTACTTGTATTTGTACTGTTTTAAATAAATGATGAATTGAAGTTATTGTATTGCTGTGTTTTCCCATTAAGTAGTGAACAAAAATGGGACCAACCTAGACATGATGCTTGTTGCTTTGTTACAACAAATTCAGCATCACCCCCTTTATAAGCCAGTAATTGATGCCACTCTCATAATTAACTATTGAATCTTATTTCAAAACTGCAACACTTGTTAGGGATTGGCGGGATTACCATTTTTGTGGTCGCATGTTTCATCCTCCTTTATTAGCCAGTAATTGATTCCTTTTTTGCCTCTATTTATACAGGGATATCTATTCAACTTGTTGCTATTGTGACATTTTGCTTCGCTACACGAAATACTTTGCTTGATTTCAGTGCAACTGCACAAAACGAGATTGGATTTCCTATTCGTGTTGGCAGATTCGTATTTTATCATTGTCGGTCTCATGAAAGGTCAGTACAGGCCTTCATCCAGATGATTGTGCAGTGTGCTTTGAGATGTTGTGCTACTTGTATTGGTACTGTTTTAAATAAATGTTGAATTGAAGCTATTGTATTGCTGTCTTTTCCCATTAAGTAGTGAACAAAAATGGAACCAACCCAGACATGATGCTTGTTGCTGTGTTACAACAAACTCTACATCACCCCCTTTATAAGTAGATGGAAGCACATACTGTTGTTGCGCCACTCTACCCTGGAACTGAATCTTAGTTCAAAACTGCAAACACTTGTTAGGGATCAGCAGGAGTACCATTTCTATTAGGGATCGGCCGGAGTACATGTTTAAGAAATGTATTGTTCAGATAATGTCTCTGTTATTATATATTAGTTACAGACTTACAGTGTTTTACAAATGGTACTATCCTGCTTTGTAGTTCTTTCTACATGTTTAACTAAGGTATTGTTAAGATAATGTCTCTGTTAAAATGAATCAGTCGAATTGTTTTAGGAATGATACTTTTCTGCTTTTCCGTTCTTTATACATCTTGAAACAAGGCATTGTTAAGATAATGTCTCAGTTAATATGAATGAATCACATTGATTGAGAATTGCTACTCTCCTGCTTTGTTTCCCATTAAGATAAGGTAGATCAATAGATGTTTTTCTTCTGGGAGTACAAGTCATCAACCGTTATTTCTCAGTAATTGTTTCCCTTATACCTTTTATTGCTTACAGGGATATCAAAATTAAAGCTCGGTTTTATTCCAACTTCGATTTTAGTTCAACTGCACAAAAGGAGCCAATGTGTCCAAGGCAAACTGCTACATTACTTGGTCCAGTTGGTCATTCCACTTTGCAGAAAGAAGCATTCATTGTTTGCGCTACATTACAGAAGGAATGACGAAGAAGCTTTACAGAGTATTAGGCCTTCCACTATGTAGGCCAAAAGAGGTGCCAATTTCACCTTTTCTTAGTTTGGCATCGAATCCCTCCATTGCTACAGCCGGTGCCATAAATATTAGACACCGGTGACATGACTAGTCTGCAGAGACCATTGGCAATTTAACAACACGTGGAGTGCCCTGGGCAAGAAGTGCCCAAACAAGTACAAGAAGCGACAGGACTCCACGATCATAGGCATTACATATTTTGAATGGGAAAAGCTTGTCAAAGTTTAATCATTGATGTTAGCAAGAAGCGACAGGACTCCACGATCATAGGCATTACATATTTTGAATGTGAAAAGCTTGTCAAAGTTTAATCATTGATGTTAGCAAGAAGACGTTAGTTTAATATATTGGAATTGGAAAACCTTGTCAAAATTTGCTCATTGATGTTAGCCAGAAGACATGCATTTGATATTTTTGAGTGTGACGCCCTTGCTGTGAGCAGCGTCGAGTGTTTTTTCCTATTCCTGTGTTTAGTTTAGAAGTAAATAGTTACTCTGCTGAGATATTCCTGTGTTAAGAGTTTGTTCTGAATATTGACTATGTAATGCCAGGCCTTGTGTTTGATTCCAAAGTTGAGCTTGGAATGTTGTGGCATGCGACATCACGAGTTGTTCACCGTGCCTCCCGAGAATAATGCTTCGTATTGTTTTGCATGTCGATCCAATGCCAGTGATTTGCTTGTTAAGAAGATCATCCTCTTCTGTTGTTTCCGTGCTTAAGAAGTTCATCGTCTGATGTTTCATTCATAGCCTATACGACAAGTCGGGTAGGTTAGACGTGAAACCATATGATCTTCCAACCAACTCATGATATTAGGCCGTGATTGGATCATCATTTTCCAACCAAAACCTCTTGTAAAATTGACGCTTGTAAATTAAAGCAGATGGTCTCGGGCGAAGGCACTTGGTTGGTCGATTTCGACTAGTAAAATATCGGAAGTACTTGACACACGATAAAAATGTTGAACGACACTCGGACGATTGCTAATCCAGTCGTTAGCTGCTGTTTCAGCCTTGCCCATGGATGGCATGATACGCACGTCGTGCATGTATCGTCTGCTAATGCCGTCCATATAGCAGTGCTCGTAAAATATACACTGGTCTCTCAAATTACACGCGTAACCCGCCGGTTTTACTTACAGACCTCGGGCCCTCGGTTTCATTACGCCTATATTTTACGTGTTGTTTTTGATGACGAGTAAATTACACTTGTATGTTAATACTAGTTTGAAATAAACCAGAGCTCCCAAGCGCGGCCTTACCATTTCATGCTGTCTCAGTTTCTCGAAGGTGCTCATAGGTGTCCGATGATCCTGGCTTCCTGAATGAGTAGCGGGCGCTGTATCAGACCATCTATAGGGCCCGCGAGGCCCTCTTCGTTGTCCTTCGAGTTGTTGCGCTCGCCGTGGCGCCGAGCATTGTTAACATCGTCAACGAACATGAGGATTCAGGAGATGACTTTATTTTGACTAGATGACACTAGGGACCCACTAGGGCCATAGCCGTACGTACGCAAGTCCCTCCTTATTATGTACAACTATATTTTTTTTGCTTTCTCCTGGTTTCCTGACATCACGGTCCCACACCATTGTCAACCTATGTAGTCAATATGAACGAGAGAATTGCACAAGGTGCGGCCGACGGCTGGGACCAAGCAGCTCGAGCAGTATTTGTGTTTTTGAGGCGTGAGCACTACAGAGTTTTTCTTGGCGATGATTTCGTTGTTGTTCAGAGGAGAGCAGGGTATTAACTGGGCGGGCTGTGGCCCGTCTAGCCCAGGCCAGATATCTAGCCCAGATACTAATTTTTTGAAGATGAAAATGGCTAGCCCAGCTATACGTCTTTTTGAGGAATACCCAAGCAAGGTCAACTTGTTATTCTCCGCCCCGCTGGGCTGCAAATCTTTCCTAGGAGGGATGCATTAGGCTTAACAGCAAAATGGGATTTAAAAATAATAAATGGGATGTAATTATAAAAACTAGGCAGTAACTATAAAAAAATGCACCAAACATGAAATTAGTTTATAAAATATTATTTATGGATTTTGAAAATCTTAAATTTTCATTGTTGCGCGCGCAATGTTTCATTGGATTTTTACGTAATACAAATTTATATTTAATATGACTAGAAATTTCGGGATAAAAATATTTCGGAGCCCATCAAAATGTGGGAAATTTTATTGAATTCTGTCTTCAACGGTTGGTTGAAATTATTAATCATTGTCCTAGCTAGAAAATGGGCTGTACTTTTAACAAACTGTAAATGGGCTGTTGTAAATTCCATTAGAATTCCAAAATGGGTTGTACATTCTTACAAACGCAAATGGGCTATAAGTTCTCTGCCACACACTTGTGGGCCTACTAAGTGACGCGTCCCCTAAAAAAATAAGTTGACGCGTATGCAAGGCTTTGCCAACTTATTATAGTCAACACACGGTTCTAGCAGCAGTGGCCGTTGGATGTCTATCCAACGGATGTCGTGCTTCTTCTTCAATCTCGGATATTCTTAGCTTCGGCCGCCCAAAAAATGATTCCTCCCCCTGACATCTGGGGCGCACCGTTTCGGAGGCTGACCTGTGGGCCTACTAAGTTGGAGCGTACCAAGGGCTTTGTCAACTTAGTCAATATAAACGATTCTAGCTTCAGTGACCGTACGATGTCCATCCAATGGCCGTAGTGCTTCTTCAACCTCTGGTCTTCTTGCTCCAGCCGCCCAAAGCAGCGCCGGTCGTGCCGCCTGCTCCTGCCTCCCGTGGCCGGCTGTGCTGCCGCGGAGGCCTCACCGCCCCCATACTACTCCCACCGCTGCCAGGCCATCCCTCCACTCACCCACACCCCCTGTTATTCTGCGGCGACGGCAGCCTCACACCGCAGCCGAACCAGTGAACCCTCGTACTCCTCTCCGCGCGGGCTTCCACTGCTGCGTCTTCCCCGGCTCCGCGTCGTCCCCTTCCTAGGCCTCGCCGTCGTCCAGACCACCGCCCTGGTGCTCTCGGCTGCGGCGTGGTCAACGTGGTCAACGACCGACTTCCATCGGAAGAGTACTGTACGTGGAGAGGCTGACAGCTGGGTCCAGGCGGCCGCAAGGAAGTGCCTCCTTATTACGCGCAAAATAATTATTCCTCCACCTTACAGCAGGGACCCACCGGACGGGCCACCTTATTTCACGAAAAAACGTTTCCCCCCTGACTGCTCGGACCCACCGGACGGGCCAGCGTATTTCGCGAAAAAAACGTTCCCCCCGCTGTCAGCTCGGACCCACCGGAAGTGCCTCCTTATTATGCACAAAAAAATGAATACTCCCCCTGCTAGCTGGGACCCACCATGGTGGGAGGCTGACTTGTGGGCCTACTAAGTTGACTGGGACGGGGCCTTTGTCAACTTTAGTAATATGAACGATTCTAGCTACAGTGACGTAATGGTCCATCCCAACGCGTAGTGTTTTCTTCAACCTTCTGGTCTTCTTGCTCCAGCCGCCCAAAGCAGCGCCAGTCATGCCGCATGCTCCTGCCTCCCGGGGCCGGCTGTGCTGCCGCGGAGGCCTCACCGCCCCCTACTATTCCCATCGCTGGCCAGGCCCTGCGGCGACGGCAGCCTCACACCGCAGCCGAACCAGTGAACCTCATACTCCTCTCCGCGCCGGGCTTCCACTTCCGCGTCTTCCCGGCTCCCCCGCCGCTCCTAGGCCTCGCCGTCGTCCCGCCAGGTGCTCGGTGCGGTGTGGTCAACGTGGTCAAGGAACGACTCCATCGGACGTGGACTATACGTGGAGAGGCTAACAGCTGGTCACGGCCACAGCAAAGAAGTGCCTCTTATTACGTGAAATAATATCCTCCACCTGACAGAGGACCCACCAGACGGCCACCGTATTCGTGAAAAAAAACGTTTCCCCCCTGACTGCCTGGACCACAGCTACACTTCGCACGCAAGAAGTGCGTCCGCAAAAAAACAAAATGATTCGGCCCCTGACTGCTTGGACCACCAGCTACATCTTCGCCACGCAAGGAAGTGCTCAACAGTCGGGACCCACCTAGTCGAAGCGTATGTAGCGTTGTCATTCTGGTCGGGAACGTGTACATACACATATACTGGTCGATGTAGAGGCGCGCACGTAGCATGTACACGTACGTAGAGCGGCCAGGGTGCAAGAAAGAAAATACAGCCACACATGTGTACATACGGGCGGGGTCTCGAACGCCTACTCGCGCATACGTACGGCGAGGGCTCGTGTACATGGCTGGGTCGGAATGGAGAAACAGCGTCATCGTCGTGTTCATGGGGAGGCAACGAAATGCGTCGTGTTCATGGGGAGGCAACGGAATGCGTCGTGTTCATGGGGAGGCAACGTAATGCGTTGTGTTCATCGGGAGGGCTTGGACGGAACAGGCGATGGAAACGAGGCATGTCGTACCGCAGAACAAACGAAACGGCCTTGTGTTCGACCGGCCACGTTCGAAACGGGATCCTGTTCATCGGGAGGGTGTGGCGTACCGCAAAACAGAGGAAACGGACCTCCTACGGTCGAAACGGGGTCCTGTTGATCGGGAGGGTGTGGCACTAGCGCCGCGCAAACGGAGGAAACCGGACCTCCCGGGATACCGTCATTGCGCAGGATACGCCCCAGTGGGGTCCTGAGTATGATCGGAAACACGCTAGCGAGCCTGGTGTGGCCATACCGATAAAAGGAAACAGACCCGGACAAACGGCAGGGAAACGACTTGTGTTCGATCTCCTCGACGGCCCCTCTCCGGGTCGGTACGCGAGCGGGTCCTGATGCGCTTCATCAACACCAGCCGTTTCCATCCGTTTGCGGTATGCCACAGAGAGCGGGTGTCGGCATACGCAAAATGGGGCTTCCACGGGATCCTAGGATCCTGATCATAGGACCCCGGTTCGACGAGGAGGTCCGTTTTCCTCCGCTCTTTCTCGCGCGGCTATGCGTAACACGAACCTCCCCACGCCTCGATCAACCAACGGGGCTGACCCCGTTTTGTACCCGATAGGAGGTCCGTTTCCTCTTTTGCGGTACCAGACGCATCACCACCGTCCGCGCATGTAACAGCGTAATCCACCCCGGCTACTGTTTCAATTCGAAACGGGCGCCGACGTCCGATAACCCAACCAGTGCGACTAGTTCATACGCTCCTGTTGTATCCTGCGCTAGCCCTTGCCAATCCCACCGGGGTCCTGTTCAACCACCTCCGCTCTCACAGCCACCCCTCCACCGTCTACTGTTCATCCAGCCCTCCACACCACGGGGTCCTGTTCAACCACCCCTCCACGGGCACCCCTCCACCGTCTACTATTCATCCAGCCCTCCACACCACGGGGTCCTGTTCATCCACCCCTCCACGGGCACCCCTCCATGTCTACTGTTCATCCAGCCCTCCACCACACCATGGGGTCCTGTTCATCCAGAGGCAACGCCACCGCTCACTGTTCATCCAACCCCCGCAACGCTCACTGTTCATCCCATCGATCGGCTTCAGTTAGCAGCAGTAGCGAAGGAATCGCTCGATCGGGTTCAGTTAACAGCCATCGATCGATCGCTCGGGTTCAGTAACGCGTAGCCTGCAGTGCAATCGCTCGGGTTCAGTTAGAGCCCAACGCCTCGCTCGGGTTCAGTTAGAGCCAACGCCTCGCACACATGCGCGTACGTGTACGAGAGAAACGCGCATCGCTCGGCCCCCGACCTCCCACCGTAACCGGGAACTCCCCGAAATTTTCTCCCCCTCGCTTCTACCATAGTTTTTTCCGTCATGGATGGCCTCAAAGAATGTCATGCAGCTGCGTCTCCGGCCCGCCCAGGACGAAAAGCCCATTTTCTGTCATGATTTTTTGTCATAGAAGTAGGAGCCCACCACATCTATGATGATACGCAGGTTTTGTCACAATTATCGTCATAGAAGTGTCATATGTATGACAGAAAAAAAATTCGTTCGGCCCAAAATGTCACGGATGTGTCTTTTTTTGTAGTGTTACAAAGATAAGCACCCAGATTCACACTATCAGTGTATCATTCTGAGTTCTGGATAGAGGGAAATATTACCAGGAGATGCCTTGTATTTCTCTAGTTCGGCATTGGCAGCAAGCAGCCGGCGCTGACACTTTTCTAGTTCCAGAGTTAACAAGGTGTTCTTCTCCGTAAGCACCTAGTTGTAAATTGATCCTTAAATCAGTTGTTTCAACTCCTTTAAGTCTCGGGGGCTACTGGCGTATGGTTATCATAGTCAGACAAATTTTTTTACCTGCACATCTTTCAAATGCTATTGTAGGATCGAAAGTATGTCTAGAGGGGGGTGATTAGACTACTTGACCAAATAAAAACTTAACCTTTTCCCAATTTTAGTTCTTGGCAGATTTTAGCTATTGTAGGACAAGTCAAGCAATCATCACACAATTCAAGCAAGCATGCAAAGAGTATATTGGCAGCGGAAAGTAAAGCATGCAACTTGCAAGAATGTAAAGGGAAGGGTTTGGAGAATTCAAACGCAATTGGAGACACGGATGTTTTTCCCGTGGTTCGGATAGGTGGTGCTATCCTACATCCACGTTGATGGAGACTTCAACCCACAAAGGGTAACGGTTGCGCGAGTCCACGGAGGGCTCCACCCACAAAGGGTAACGGTTGCGCGAGTCCACGAAGGGCTCCACCCACGAAGGGTCCACGAAGAAGCAACCACCCACAAAGGGTCCACGAAGAAGCAACCTTGTCTATCCCACCATGGCCATCGCCCACGAAGGACTTGCCTCACTAGCGGTAGATCTTCACGAAGTAGGCGATCTCCTTGCCCTTACAAACTCCTTGGTTCAACTCCACAATCTTGTCGGAGGCTCCCAAGTGACACCTAGCCAATCTAGGAGACACCACTCTCCAAGAAGTAACAAATGGTGTGTAGGTAATGAACTCCTTGCTCTTGTGCTTCAAATGATAGTCTCCCCAACACTCAACTCTCTCTCATAGGATTTGGATTTGTGGAAAGAAGATTTGAGTGGAAAGCAACTTGGGGAAGGCTAGAGATCAAGATTCATATGGTAGGAATGGAATATCTTGGTCTCAACACATGAGTAGGTGGTTCTCTCTCAGAACATATGAGTTGGAATTGTGTATGTGTTCTGATGGCTCTCTCCACGAATGAAGAGGAGGTGGAGGGGTATATATAGCCTCCACACAAAATCCAACCGTTACACACAGTTTTCCAATCTCGGTGGGACCGAATCAACAAACTCGGTCGGACCGAAAAGGTAAACCTAGTGACCGTTAGAGATTTTCGGTGGGACTGACATGCAACTCGGTAGGACCGATATGGTTAGGGTTTGGGCATAACGTAATCTCGGTGAGACCGATTACACAAACTCGGTGAGACCGAATTTGGTAATTAGCTAACCAGAGAGTTGGTCAGGCAAACTCGGTGGGACCGATTTGCTCTTTCGGTGAGACTGAAAAGTTACAAAAAGGAAACACTGAATTTACATTGCAATCTCGGTGGGACCGATTCGCTCTTTCGGTGAGACCGAAAAGTTACGAAAGGGAAACAGAGAGTTTGCAATCCCATCTCGGTGAGACCGAGATCCCTATCGGTAGAACCGAATTGCTAGGGTTTGGCAGTGGCTTATGACAAGTGAAACTCGGTGGCGCCGGATAGAAAGAATCGGTATGACCGAGTTTGGCTTAGGGTTTAGGTCATATGTGGATATGGGAAAGTAGTTGAGGGTTTTGGAGCATATCACTAAGCACATGAAGCAAGAGGCTCATTAAGCAACACCTCATCCCTCCTTGATAGTATTGGCTTTTCCTAAAGACTCAATGTGATCTTGGATCACTAAAATATAAAATGTAGAGTCTTGAGCTTTTGAGCTTGAGCCAATCCTTTGTCCTTAGCATTTTGAGGGTTCCACTTTCACATCCATGCCATGCCAATCATTGAGCTTTCCTGAAATAATCATCTTGGAATAGCATTAGCTCAATGAGCTATATGTTGTTATGAATTACCAAAACCACCTAGGGATAGTTGCACTTTCAATCTCCCCCTTTTTGGTAATTGATGACAACATATAGATCAAAGCTTCGACAAATGATAATAAGCATGAAATATATCGTCGCTTTGAGAAGTATGTGATAAGTAAGAGCTCCCCCTAAATTTGTGCATATTTAAAATTTGCTTTGGACTGCAAATGCACAAAGAGTTAGAGTCATGGGTTACTCTTCCATGTCACATACATCTTGGTGGAGCGCTTAAAATGATAAGAATGAAATACATGCACTCATCACCAAGAATAGTGAATGATCACATAAGATAGATAAGATAATAGCATTAAGCAAACATTAAGTGTAGCTTATGATCAAACACATGATCATCAATGTCTCACAAGCATAGTATCTCAAGCACTCAAAAGCAAACAAAGTTCGAAAAACCACCAAATAAAGCAAGAGAGAAAAAAGCAACATCTCTCTCTCGAAGCCTATGATCTATACATTTTCTCCCCCTTTGGCAACAAGTTACCAAAAAGTTCCTAGAAAATGCATAGTGCTAGATCGACGCTCAGGCTTGATCTTCAGGTGGTGGTGGAGTCCGGATCACTCCAAGGACGAAGGCTTCGTAGACGCTGAAGTAGACGCTGGAGTTGGAGCTGAAGTAGATGCTGGAGCAGGTTGGGCTGGTGCTATGGCTGGAGCTGAGGCAGTTGCTCTTGTGTCAGGAACTGGCACTGCAGACGACCTCGGACCTCTTGGCACTCTGGCAAAGGCATCAGTTGTAGTCCTGCCTCTCCTCTCCTGCATGTCATCCTGGAGCTGCTCCACTGCAGTCTGAATCTCTGTCACCTTGACATCCAAGTCATAGAACTTTTGTTCCATGATTCTCTCTAGGCTTGCCTGGTTCTGAGTTAGGGTGGCTAGTCCTTTCTCAATCCGCAGGGTGGATGCAATAGGTAACCAAGCTGCTCTTGTTTGGTTTTCAAGAAGTACTCAGATGCCTCCTCTTGAGTTGGCATCTTGGCAGCTTTCTCCTTCCTTGCCTTCTCCTTCTTTGCTTGTGCTGTGCAGACGATGGTTCATTCTCAGTCATCACAACTTGATTGTCCTCAAAATCTGGACGGATGGGCAGGTGTTCCTTGTCCAATAAGTATATGCCCGTGCCCATCTTGGAGTTGAATGAGCTCCTGAATCTGTGGGGCATATCCACAGCTCCTCTTCTGGTCTGCTGCTGTCCTCTTGATTGTCTCTACCATGAGGCTCATCACCTTGAACTTCTGTGGCACATCAAATATATGAAGCAAATTGATCGCATGGCCTCTGATCATCTTGTGATCACCTGACTTGGGCAAGAGAGTGTGCCTCAAAATCCAATTAATAGTTGGCAGCCCTGACAGAAGATAATGCACTGAGCCAAATTTGAAAGTTTCAAGAGCTTCATTTGGAATTTCCTTGTACATTGGACATAGAGTTGTGGTCCATCTTCTTCTTGGCATAAATGTCCAAGTCATCCTCATGCTCCTCTGGGGCATTGATGAGCTGTGCCCACTCAGCAACAGTAGATTGGTACCTCGTACCTTCAGACATCCATGTGATCCACCATCTGGATAAAAATGTGCTGTGGAGTAGAACTGCATTATAAGCTCCTCGTTCCACTTTGTGAGCTTCTGCCCAACAAAGTCTGCTACTCCACAAGCATTGAAGCTGTCTTGCACTCCAGGATAATGCTCTTCGTTGTCCTTGATGTATTCCCATCAACCCATCTCATGTCACAGACTATTGGCTTCTTGTCAAGCAAAACTGTCTCATAGAAGTCCTGCTGTTCCTTGGTGTGAAATCTGTAATCCACAGCAGTTCTTCTCCTTGAAGCATACGGATCTGCTTCTCTCCACTTCTCAGCCCTGAGTCTCTCCTGAGCTTCATATCCTCAGCACAGGATGAGCATCGTTGTGGTCTGGGATCTTGGGCTTGAGTTTTCTGAGTACTTGCTCTTCATCATCTTCTTCTGCAGCTTCAGGCACTGGGGCCTTGTTCTTCTCAGCAGCTTGGGATGCTCTGTATTTCTCTTTGGTGCAGACTTGGGCTTGGAGGCAGCTTTGGGTGCTTCTTTGGGCTTAGATGTGGCAGCCCCTGATCTTAGCATCACCCATAAGCTTAGGTGCCTTAGGTGCTGGTGCAGCAACCTCTTCTTCTCTTCTTCCATGATGGAAGCCTTTCCAAGCACTCTGGCTACGGTCTTCTTGACCCTTTCCTTCCTTTTTCTTTCCTTCAGCAGCAACTGGCTCTTTGGGTGCAGTTTTCAGTTGAAGCTTTGGCCTTTGACATAGGCTGCCTGCCTGCTGGCCTTTTGATCTTAAGCCTGGCTTTGTGCCTGTGGCTGGCTCAACTCTCTGGAAGTTGCTTCCTCTTCTGCCACATAGTCTTCATCCTCAGAATTCTGAAGTTCTCTTCTTCCTCTGTCTGGTGGCAGTTTTGGCAAATTGCTAGGAGTACTTCTGCTGCCATCATCAGAACTGGAGGGACTAGTGCCCTCACTCATCTGCACTTGCTGTTCTGACACATTCTGGCTGTCACTCTGATCTGACATATGCAAACTGTCTGCTGACCCTGTGAATAGTTTATAGATGAGGTAGAATAGATGAGCATCACAAAATGCAGAGATTTTTGCAAAAGAATGATCCAAAAACTTAGTTTTAGTTTCCCACTGAAATCATCTCGGATCTACCGATTTTTAAACTCGGTGATACCGAAGCAGTTTTGGAACCTAAACTAGTGAACTCGGTCAGACCGAGTCACAGTTCGGTGGCACCGAGACTGCTAGGGTTTCACAGAGTTCCAAAATCGGTCACACCGATAAGTAATTCTCGGTCAGACCGAGTCTCACTTGTGCAATGGCATAAGCCAAATCGGTGGGACCGAGTTTTTCAACTCGGTGGGTCCGAGATGGTTTCGGCGGAAACCTAACCCTAAAATTTTCGAATCAAACCTAATCTACAAGCGCATTGACTGGATAGGAGTGTTTCAATCGTGGCAAGAATCATGATGATCACAATGTGCTAAGAATCGGATTGGAGAATAGCACAAAGATCGAGTCCATACCCTAGTTCGGCGGAGACTCGCTACGGCGGCAACGGCGGGGTAGAATTCCCGTTGACGGCGACGGAGACCAGCGACTGGAGGCGGCTGGCGGCGAGGAGACGATCCGGAGACCCACGTTGGCAGAGCAGGCTATCGCGCGGGCGAAGGGGTTCGGAGAAATTTCCAAATTTTGCCCGTGACTATATATAGCCCGACCCTGTCGGTGTGACCGAGTGGAACAACTCGGTGGCACCGAGATTCATAACTGCAAGCAGTTACTGAAACTCGGTGTGACCGAAAGGTTCAAATCGGTTGCACCGAGATCGAAAACCTAGATCAACTTAATGATCTCGGTAGGACCGAAAGTGGGGTATCGGTCAGACCGAGAATCATAAAGAGGTTTTGGAAGTTTAAGTCTATGACGAATCGGGGACTCCGAGCGCTCCTCACACAGAGTGGTTCGAATCTGACTTGATCAAATTTTGTGATGTAGCATGAATAAAGTTTGAGACGAGAAATGCATAGATAGATAGAGGAGGTTCTTAGGCACTCTTGTCCATCCACTTGGCAAAAGAAAATAAAGCCAAACAATCAAAACAACAAATGGATGTCCTCAAATGAGTAAAATATGCAACCAACATGATGACACAATAAGATGGCAAATGAAATATGTGACAAGGCATGCACAACCAATTCTAGCATCTATCAAGCAATTTGCGATGACAAGGTCATCTATATATGAGTATACTGACTTAGGAGTCAAGTGAGAACACTTGATCATAGGTCATACTCATCGTTTAAGCTCAAGTGGGGTTATCACTTTTACATAAAGCATTGTTGTGTTCACATCTTTAGAGTTGCTTTAGCTCAAGTCTTAGAGTAAAGCTCCCCCTAGATGTGATATCCCCCCTTAGAGGGATGAACTAACCTCGGGTTTTGTCGATGATGACTTCATGTAGATGTTGAAGATGTGGATGCTCAATGTTGATGTAGATCACTTGGAGCTATCCATTTGAGTGAATTGCACTTTCAATACCTACATGGGTTAGTCCCACAAGGAACAAACAAGGATATCCATAGACATAGAGCGATGCACACACAAGATTATGTCCATGAAAATTTTTAGGTTACCTTGTCCCTTGTCTTACCAACAAGAGGGTTTGTGACTCCTTGAACTAGTGCAAGATGTGGAAGTTGATTGCACTTGTTCTTGCCAAAATGATAAGAGTGAAGTATGTTGGCGGAGTCACCCTCAAGAACTCTCTAGTTCTTCTTCTTTTGGATCCACACCATCTTGATGGGAATCCTTGGAGTTGTAGTCGTACTTGATGAAGTGGAACTTGAAGTAGTTTTGGGAATCACTGACTAAGGTCTTAGGAGGCTTTCAAATGCATCAATTTCCTCTTGAGCTTGTCCTTGCCTTTTTGCTTGTAGTCTTTGTGGGTGGAAGATCATCTTGAGCTTGTGTCCCTTGAAAGAAGTATCATACTTCTCTGTTGAGGAACAAACTTTGTCTTGGGTAATTGATCTTCTTCCCACTCAACTCCATTTGGCATTAAACTTTCGTTCAAAACCAACTTGATTCTTCCGGTGCACTTCCTTGCTTGCGCACAATTCCTCGAATTGCTTACTCCCGGCAAAGGCTTTGTACACTCCTTTCTTCTATAATTCCCTCAAATAAGCTATTTTCTTGCTCAAGTGTAACTTGTGGCTAAGAGAATCATTAGTGGAATCAAGAACTACTTAGAAGCAACAATATTGGATTTAGCAATGATCATTGTTACTGCTAGAGGAAGATCTTTCTTGTTCTTGTTACTAGACTTGAACTTGAGCATGTAAGTGGATAAGAGTAACGCTGGCAATGTAAAGAACTTTTCTTGCGGAGATCATCATTGGATTGGCTTTTAAGAACATGCTCTTGCTCAAGATTGAGCTTTTCAAAGCGTAATTTCTCATGAGCTCTTAAAAGTTCTCGATGATCTTCGAAGATAGTTTCATGAGCTAACTTAAGAGTGTTTAGTTCTTTAGTTAGAGCCTCAATCTTCTCCTTATCATTGTCATTCGTTTTATCTTGATTAGCATGATTAATTGACGTTTCATCATAGTATTCATCACTAGAGTTGTCAACAAGCAAATCATCACCTAACAAGTCATCTTCATCACTATTGAAATCAACATACTCGGGGTGTGTTACCTTAGGACCTTTGGCCATGAAGCATCTTCCAATTCCTTCATTTGGTGAGTCAAATATGTCGTAGGAGTTGGTTGACACAAGTGCTAGACCGGCAACACCTTCATCTTGAGTATCTTCAGAGTCGGAGTGATAACTTCTCTCGGAGTGGCTGTCGGAGTCGGAGCCGGATACCCATTCACCAACATGAGCTTGATGTCTTCGTTTGTGTAGCTCCTTGATGATTTTTCCTTCCTTTCCGAATCCTTGCTTCTCCGTGAGTATCTTCGTTCATAACGATCATCTCTACTCCTTCTCTCTCTTGGTGGTGATTCTTTGCTTCTTCTTTTTGGAGAATCTTCTCTTCTCTTGTAGGGAGCCGTACACTCATTGGAATAGTGTCCGGGTCTTCCACAACTGTAGCAGTTTCGCTCTCGACTAGAAGATCTTTTGTCATTGTAGGACCTTGACTTGAAGCTTCTATCTTTGCTTCTACTCTTGTAGAACTTGTTGAAGTTCTTCACCATTAAGCTCAATTCTTCATTGAAGTTTTGTTTCTCACTTGATGATGTAGGGGCTTCACATGAGGCTTTGTAGGCACCACTTGATTTGTTGTGAAGTTCCTCTTTATCCTTAAGTGACATCTCATGAGCAACAATTCTTCCAATCACCTCCGTTGGCTTGAGATCTTTGTAATTGGGCATCATTTGGATCAATGTGCACACGGTATCATATTTTCCATCCAAGGCTCTTAGAATCTTCTTGATGATGAATCTATCGGTCATCTCTTCACTTCCTAAGCCAGCAATCTCATTTGTGATGAGAGCAAGCCTAGAGTACATTTCAGCGACACCTTCACCATCCTTCATTTTGAACTTGTCAAGTTGACTTTGAAGCACATCCAACTTGGATTCCTTGACGGAGTCGGTACCTTCGTGCATATCAATCAAAGTGTCCCAAATTTCCTTTGCATTCTCAAGACGGCTGATTTTGTTGAATTCTTCGGGGCACAATCCGTTGAAGAGAATATCACAAGCTTGAGCATTGTATTGCAACATCTTCAACTCATCCGCGGTAGCTTCACGGTTTGGTTCTTTCCCATCAAAGAAGTCACCTTGCAAACCAACACACACAATAGCCCAAACGGCGGGGTTATGTCCAAGAATATGCATTTTCATTTTATGCTTCCAACTAGCAAAATTAGTACCATCAAAGTAAGGACCTCTACGGTGATAATTTCCCTCGCTAGACGCCATACTCTCCTAGGTTGTGAAACCAAGGCTATGACCACCAAAAGCTATGGAGATTCAAAGCAAATGGAGACCAAAGCTCTGATACCACTTGTAGGATCGAAAGTATGTCTAGAGGGGGGTGATTAGACTACTTGACCAAATAAAAACTTAACCTTTTCCCAATTTTAGTTCTTGGCAGATTTTAGCTATTGTAGGACAAGTCAAGCAATCATCACACAATTCAAGCAAGCATGCAAAGAGTATATTGGCAGCGGAAAGTAAAGCATGCAACTTGCAAGAATGTAAAGGGAAGGGTTTGGAGAATTCAAACGCAATTGGAGACACAGATGTTTTTCCCGTGGTTCGGATAGGTGGTGCTATCCTACATCCATGTTGATGGAGACTTCAACCCACAAAGGGTAACGGTTGCGCGAGTCCACGGAGGGTTCCACCCACAAAGGGTAACGGTTGCTCGAGTCCACGAAGGCCTCCACCCACAAAAGGGTCCACGAAGAAGCAACCACCCACAAGGGCTCCACCCACAAAGGGTCCACGAAGAAGCAACCTTGTCTATCCCACCATGGCCATCGCCCACGAAGGACTTGCTTCACTAGCGGTAGATAATTACGAAGTAGGCGATCTCCTTGCCCTTACAAACTCCTTGGTTCAACTCCACAATCTTGTCGGAGGCTCCCAAGTGACACCTAGCCAATCTAGGAGACACCACTCTCCAAGAAGTAACAAATGGTGTGTTGATGATGAACTCCTTGCTCTTGTGCTTCAAATGATAGTCTCCCCAACACTCAACTCTCTCTCATAGGATTTGGATTTGGTGGAAAGAAGATTTGAGTGGAAAGCAACTTGGGAAGGCTAGAGATCAAGATTCATATGGTAGGAATGGAATATCTTGGTCTCAACACATGAGTAGGTGGTTCTCTCTCAGAACATATGAGTTGGAATGGTGTATGTGTTCTGATGGCTCTCTCATCGAATGAAGAGGAGGTGGAGGGGTATATATAGCCTCCACACAAAATCCAACCGTTACACACAGTTTTCCAATCTCGTGGGACCGAATCAACAAACTCGGTCGGACCGAAAAGGTAAACCTAGTGACCGTTAGAGATTTTCGGTGGGACTGACATGCAACTCGGTAGGACCGATATGGTTAGGGTTTGGGCATAAAA